>NW_012119154.1:1128320-1204765 GCF_000951035.1 Colobus angolensis palliatus
ATGTATATTTAGTTTAGAAATATATATATATATATAATTAATGAGATTTAGTGTAATAAATTAGTTCATGTTTTTGGAGCTGGCAAATCTAAAACCTGTAGGGCAGTCCCGCAGGCTAGAAACTCAGAAAGTAGTTGACGCTAGAGTCTTAAGGCAGATTTTTTTCTCTTTTCTGGGAAGCCTCTCTTTGCTTATAAGGACTTCAGCTTATTAGATGAGACCACCAACATTATTGAGGGTAATTTCCTTTATAGTCAACTGATGATAGATCAGTTAATCACATCTCCAGGATACCTTTCCAGCAATATCTAGATTAGTGTTTGATTAAAGAACTGGTTACTGTAATCTAGCTAAGTTGACATGTCACACCCAGGATTTGGGGAAGATGCTTCCGGAATGATGTCATATCGAACACTTAGCACAGGGCCCCAAACACTCCGTAAATATTGCATTTGAATGCAATCAATTCTTACATCAGCCAGAGGAAGAATTATCTGAAAGTGAATAACACTTAAAGCTTCAAGGCTATATTACCCAGGCATCTTCAGGTAAACAGAACCAATAGGAGATACATGTAGAGAGAGGGAGGGAGAAGGAAAGTTATTATAAGGAATTAGCTCACACCATGTGGAAGCTAAGTCCCATGATCTTCCTTCTGCATGATGGAGGCCCAAGAAAGTCCATGGTATAATTTGAAGACCTAGAGTCAAAGGTGCAGATTTCAGTCTAATTCTGAAAACCGGAGAACATTCGGGCAAAAGGAGGGTGAATCCACCCCTTCTCCATCTTTTTTTTTACTTAGGCCCTCAGTGGATTGGATGTTGCCTATCCACAGTGGGGAGGGCAGTCTATTTTACTAAGTCCACAAATTCAAATGCTAATCTCTTCCCAAAACATCTTCACAGACACACCTAGAAGTCATGTTAATGAGTTATCTGGGCAACCCATGGCCCAGCCAAGTTAACACATAAAGTTAACCATCAGAAGGGCCTCTCACTCATACAGGGTCCTTCCAAAGTGCTGTACCTAATTTTGTGTTCATAATATTGGATCATTTATCTTGGTCGTCCTCCACTGTGTAAGCGTCAGACCCCTCAACACCTGCCTGTGCCTCAGTCAGCTCTGCCACTATGTCTGTTTGCCCTCCAGCCAGTCCCTCTCTGTTTCCGAACCTCAGTTTCTCCATTTGTAAATTGGTGAAGATAATTCCAACCATCTTCTGGGGTTCTTTGAGGGTTAAGAGAAGATGCTATAAATTTATGAACATATAAAAAGTCTAAATGCTTTATCCTAGTTTCTGCTTCTCAAAAGTGTTCTAGTATTAGTATTTTATCAGCTAAAAAAGCAGCATCAACTTCTTGTACTCAATAAAACAGGTAATTTAAAGTGAGGATATACAATTTCCCACCCCCAAGGGACATAAAGAACAATTTTCATCTTCAATAACTAGTTTTCCAAGTGCTTTATATTAAAAATGTAGACATCACCTAGCAAGTTGAATGCAATTAGGGCCCTCCATTGGGCATTGCCTGGGGGCTGGCACTGTGCAGAGGGTCTCACACACATGATTATTCAACCTCCTTCTCACAGTAGCAGTGAGACAGGTGTCACCATCCCCATTTTCCAGAATGGAGCAACTGAAATCCAGAGAGGTTACATTTGACTTGCCCAATATCAAGTTAAGCAGCAGAGCTGAGATTCAAACCCTGAAGTATGCTGCTCTGTTAGCTGGAGATCTGGAGGCAGAGAGGTAAAGGAGAGCAGGTGCTTGGAGTGGTGAGGATAGCATTTGCTTATGGTAGCTATTTAACCAAGTAAAATCAGGTCGTAAGCACTGGCTTAAGAAATGAAGTCCTCTGCTGCCTCTCAGGGAGCCATTTCAGGTCTTCTTTGTGTAGGCTGTGCACTGCCCAAGGCTTCTGATCCTGGGCAAGTGGGATCTGAAATCTAACATATGCTTCAATGATAAACTGAGACTACCGAAGAACTGCAGTAGCCTAGAGGGATGCCATTTTCTCCTGCACATGTCACTGTGTAGAGCTGACGGCTCTGGCCAGCCTTGAGTATCTTCTCTGCCTTTCTATGAGTCCTTCATTCACAGTTACTTAAAAGCTTTCCTTATTCCTTTCTAAGCATTTGAATCTTGCCAATCTTACGGATCATCTCCTTTATACAAATTCTCCTGAATTCTTAGGTCTGCTGTGCTGTAATCTTAAGTCCTTCTCAGCTCTACTTCATTCATAGATTCACTCATTCATCAACAAACTTTTTTTTAGAGACAGAGCCTCACTGTATCACCCAGGATGGGGTGCAGTGTTGCGATCATAGCTCATTGTAACCTCAGACTCCTGGGCTCAAGTTATCCTCCTGTGTTGTAATCCCAAACATCCCAAAGTGCTGGGATTACAGGCATGAACCACTGTGCCTGGCCAATAAACATTTATTATAGTATGTATTAGGGTTCTCTAGAGGGATAGAACTAATATATATATATTTATATTATATATGTAATAAGATATTATATATAATATAATATATATAATATTAGATATTATATAATATATATTCATTCTGCCCCTCTATATATAAAATATATAATGTATAAAATATATAGAATATAAAATATATAATATATATTAGATAATATAAATATTAGATTATATATATAATATATATATTAGGGGAGTTTATTAAATATTTACTCACACAATCACAAGGTCCCATAATAGGCCATCTGCAAGCTGAGGAGCAAGGAGAGCCAGTCCAAGTCTCTCAGTCTTAGCCAGTTCTTAGTCTCCGACACTAAAAACTTGGAGTCCAATGTTTGAGGGCAGGAAGGGTCCAGCACGGGAGAAAGATGTAGGCTGGGAGGCTAGGCCAGTCTAGTCTTTTCACATTTTTTCTGCCTGCTTTATATTCTAGTTGTGCTGGCAGCTGATTACATGATGCCCACCCAGATTTAGAGTGGGTCTGGCATCCTTCAATCCAATCAAGTTGACACTCAATATTAACTGTCACATAGTATGAGTCTTGAACTGTTCTAGATGTTGGAATTAGAATAGAGGTAAACTCAGATGTAAGGGAGAAAGGGTCTTTGCAATCAAAAAGTTCAAATTATTGTGGAGGGAAAATAATTATAAAAAATTGTTATAATAAATGTATATTGCATATTTACTATGTGCTTGTTTTTTTTCTAAGTGCTTTGCTTGCATTCATTCATTTGATCCTTCCAGTAATCTCGTGAAGGTTGATATGACTACTATCCCCAGTTTATATTAGATTGAACCATGTGAAATTGCCATTGCCTTTGATATAGGTCAAAGCAGTTGTAGGATAGCAGTTTAATATGGTTTGGCTTAAGAGACTTGGAACCCTAGGTACAGTTACATCATTTGCCCAAGCCACTCCCACAGTAAGTGATGGAGCCAGGTTCTGAACCCAGGTAGTCTGACTCCAGAGCACACATACCTGATCCCACATAGGCTAAGCTGCCTGATAACTGGAGTACTGGTGCTCAGAGGTGGGAGTAGCTGCTTGCTTTGCCTGAAGAAATCATAGAAAGCTTTCCTACAGCAGCACGTGGGCTCTTACCATTCTGTGACTTCATGCTCTGTGCCTACCACTATATTCTAGGTTTATCAAGGGCAGAAGGAACCCTGTTATTTACTCATCACCTACATCATGGCACCTGGTCCAGCACTTTGAATTTAGGAAGAATTCTATAAAAAATATCTGTTTACTATTACTTTCAGTGTGTCTTCACTTTCTGAGAGACAAAATGTGAAGAAAGAAGAGTGCAGGGTTGAGCCTGACAATTCGGGGCTTAGGAAGAAGGAAAGAAAAAATTCACAAAGTTTCTGAAATAAAGATAATGAAAAGTTCCTCTAAGTCAACAATGATAAATAGTAATAAATAATTCATAATATTATAATAAAATTTTTAGTTTATTTAGTTCCTGGATAGGTGAGCACTGGCTATTCAGACTATGAAAAACAAGGGAATTTGATTTGTAAAGAAATAATTTTTTACAAGGGAGCTTCCTGCTTTCGAATCTATCTGTTCTAGACTAACTGTGTCACATCAATGCTTAATGCTTGATTTCTTTATAATGCAAGGGTTATCCTCATAGAAATCTCAAAAGGGTTCAGTGTCTTAAATATATTACTCTGTTAGGACTGAGAAGCTATAGTTTTTTATTTTGTTTTGAGACAGAGGTGGAGATTAGAGCAGAGAAAAAAGATATAAACACATTTCCATAGACTGACTTTAATTGTGGCAGAAGCCCCTTAAGTCACACTTAATTATTGTTTTCTCCAAGGAGAGCATTCTTGTGTGCATCCAGTGTTGACTCCATTGATAATATGTACATAGTCTCATTCTCACATAATCTAAATCTGCTAATTATGGAGTGGTTTGTGTTGGTAACCAGATTCTATACTTTTGCACTTTTGCCTTCTAGCATATTCCTACTTCATTTTGCCAACCGTGGGAGCACAAAGAAATGACTGAAACTTTCTGTAAAATTTATGAGCTGGTCTTATTTTTATGATAAAAGATTTGCTCTTCAATACACCCTCTGGTAAATTAAAAATTTTATTCAAATTAGGTTAAATCACAGCAGACAACTAAGAAGCATATTGTTATTCACCTTAAATTCAATTCTAAGCAACTCACTGTCTGAGGCTTATAAAGTCCCCAAAACTGTAATATGCAAACCTTGAAATACCCCATTCAGTGGTCAAAATGCCACCTATATGTGGTTCTCAAGTAGGGCAGGGGGAGTTTTGCCCTCCTTGGGGACAGTTTTGTTGTCACAATTGTAGAGAAGGAGACTGCCAATGGTATCTAGTGAGTAGGGGCCAGGGATGCTGCTCACAAACATGATGCACAGGACAGGCCCCAACAACAAAGAATCATCCCAGCAAATGCCAATAGTGCAGAGGCTGAGAAACCCTGAACTCCATAAATCTAAAACTGATTTTAGATGATAGATCAGGGTTTAACATTTAACGGATGGAAGAGTATCAGATAAATATCTAGATAACTTGCTTTTGATAATTGTGTGCAAAAATGAAAACGTGATCACATTATTTGTAGTAACTCACAAATATAACTTAATTGTTTGAAAACTTATTCGCATCTTTGTCCCAGCTTTTTTAATCTAAAGAATTTGAATTCAATTCTTAAAATTACGTGGGCCGTGAACAAACGATGAACCAGGACTAAAGAGTTTTATAAAGTATGTATTTTTTCCTTAGCCAATAATTTGTCTTAATTTTTAAGACCCTTATTAATTTTTCAGCAACCTCTCTTTTCTGGGCAAGAGACATTTGGGGTCGGTATCCACCTTTTGTTTAAACCTCTTTCTTAGGTTTCTTCTCAGACTCCACTGTCTTGTCTAGCAGCATGAGCTCTTTCACATCTTTATCATGACTGTTGTTTTCTGTGTACCAACAGATACGTTTACTGGAAGTGTCTTCATCTTCTTTCACTAGGTAATGCATAAAATCTGCAGAGTCCTAATGCTCAGTGTGCTTATGGTGAAGTTTGGCATAGCCTTCCTTGCTTTTGCTTTGTGAATTGTAAAGAGGGGGTCATGTGGACTGTCCCCGTTTGCAGCTCTGTCTAGAGCCCCCCCCCTCCCCCCACCTTGGTTCTTGGGATAGTTCTCCCACAGCTTCCATCTAGATGGATGAGTGCACAGGCACCATCACTGCTCTGCATCTCACATACTTCTAAAAGGTTTTGTCCTTTACAGATCTTGTCCAAGCCACGCAGGCTCAGAAACTGTGGGGTGGCAGCCAGTCAGTACATGTGCTATAGTGTAGTCTCTCAGGCCATCCCACACACTGTATTTTGGAAATTGTCAAGTTAAATGGGAACAACTGTCACGACCTCTTTAATAGGCATCTGATAAGTCCATCTGCTAATAAAATGGGCTAGCCATTATCTCGTATTTGAATGTGCTCCAGTTGTCCCTATCCTTCATTATTAAGAATTTCCAAACATAGATATAGAGCCATCAATACTACCTTCTCATGTTTGCCTGTATTTCAGTTGGTATCTGTCGTTGGGAACCTTACTATTGTCAACTTTACCAAACCCTACTTGGCTTGCTGAAAAGAGACCTCTGGCTTGGCACAGATCCTTAATGTTTACTTTCCTTTAGAATTTGCAAGGCATACATGTTTATTTTATATAAAGATTGGAAAATATAGAAAAGTATAAAGAAAAAAGTGCTTGTAATTTTACCATTTACTGTTAAAATTTCAGGTACATTGCTTTACATGTATCTGCATAAATGGATATGAATGTTTTTAACAAAATAAGAATCATACTATTATTGAGCCTATTTGACTTAGAATATAACAATCATTTACCCAAATACTTATGTATCTTGAGTAACATTTTAAATGACTGCTCAGTATTTTAACAGATAGCTGTACCGTAACATATGTGTATAAATATTTATTTCTTTACTGGTTGCTTTTGTTCAATGTTTACATTTGTTCCACTCTTCACTGTGACAGTCACCTGCAAATGTGCACACCTCTGGTTGTTAACCTCAGAGGGTAAAGTCCTAGACATGGAATTAGTTGGTAAAAGACTGTGAACATTTTTAAAAGTTTTAATATATGTTAGCAAACACCCTCCAAAAGATGTTTGCCACTTATTTAATTTTCTTATTCTGAATTAGCTAAAACTTTCAGCACTCACCGTTGATTTTTCTGTCTTTCTTTCAGTAGAGATTTTTCTACTCTCTCACCATTAAGGATATTTTATAATGAAAGTGTCTGCTATTCCATTTTTTAAAAGTAGTTTCATGTTTTAATTAGGAATGGATGGTGGATTTTATCAAATGCCTTTTGGGCATCTATCTATGTTTTCAAATAATTTCTATCATTTGATCTATCAACATGAGGGATTATGTAAATGTGTTTCCTCACAGTCACCTTTGCCTTCCTTGCCCTTTAGGTTTTCCTGGACTCTCCTACTATGAGGTGAGCAGGCCTTCTGTGTGGGAAAGGAGGTTATGGAAAAGTTCTGTTGCTCATGGACTGTCAGATACGGCTATACACATTGTCCTTGTACTCTCAGCTTTTCCTGAAGCTGTATATAGTTTCAATAATGTTGCCTGGGAAGTTGTTTCCCATCTGAGGAGTGCTGCAGCCTCCAAGGCTGCTGATCTGAGACAGGATAACTTGATTCCAGGTAGGATTTCCTGTCTTTCTCAGTACTCTTAGATGCCATTTTCTCACCAGAACCTTAAACTCGAGGGAGACTGATGAGGCATTTTAGCATTTCCTCTCATACCAGTTTTACTGCACTGCTTTCTCAGGAGCAGAAGTTATTGTCAAATTTTGATATCTTCTTTTAGCTTAAAATGAATCACATATGGAAAATACAATTTGAAGTTTACAATGGAAATTTGGAACCATTGCCTGATTTAAGTGTTGAGGTACTCATCTTCATCACTGCTTAGAAGATTAATTTTATAAGCCTAAACTTGTAGCATGGTATACTCTAGTACACTTGGATAAATCTTTCTAGAAGGAAGACAAAACGACACACATTTCATGTACAGTCTTAACCATGTGATGGATAACAAAAAAGTGCTCTATTAAAATATTTCTGTTTTTAGTTCAAGAATTAACTGATGTAAAAATAATTTAAAATTGTAACATAGCTGAATAGATCCATGAGTATAATGGAAATGAATATGGCATCATTCTAAGTGTGTGGCATTATCTAATAAATTTTAATTTTAGCTCCTCCAATTATCTCAGTAACTATCTAAGGCTGGAAACTAGGTTAAATATTACATGATTCATCTTCTCAAAAGGGAAGAAAGGATAATGTTTTAAGACCCCATTTTTGAGAGCTTTCTGCATACTAGTCACTGTGCAATAGTGCAATTTAGTTCACATTCATGGTGGAAATTTGGTCTTCACAATGAAATATGCCCAAGCTTTTCAATGGTTTTACACTTCTCCATAAATCTATCAAAATAAACATGGGAAATCTTTTGAATGAATTTAATGAACTTCTAGACATGTGTTCCTTTGCAGTGGAAAAAATATAATTTGAAACCTTACGATGTGTTAAACACAGGAGGCCCAAATCACTGTGATTTAATGAAAAACAAATTTAGGTTGAACAACTCTAGAATATATAGGGCAGTGGAAGTTATCAAACAAAGCATTATGGGTGAAAACAAATCTTTATAGATAGAAGGGAAAACAGACCGCTAGATGTTGACAGTGAATGCCAAGTTTCAACAGTTAGCTTGACTGAAGCCATTTATTTGCAGCGATTCTCAGTGGGGTTGATCACACTTGTAATAATGCTTGTGAATCATATTTCAGAGCTACTCTAAACATGCGAGAATCATTCACAAGGTACAATTTTAACTCCTAAGCTTAAAGTGATATGATAATGGATGGATAACTTCATTTTAAAAGATTTGCAAAAAGGATATTTTGATTGAAATATAACCAGTGCCTGTCTCAAGTTTTTGTAAGGTGGCAATCTCACCTAATTGTATCATCCTGAGTGTGATAGTATGGAAACTGCAGATTGAATGTGGACCTATTTTTCTGTATTCAATGAATATATTGCTGTAAAGCTATATGTAAATCACATTTAAAAATCAATCGAATCATTTTAGATATATTAGAGGATCTCTCTGTGAGAAAAAAATCCATTTGGGAAAGATTTCATAGACTGATGTGTCATCTCCTAGTTTATAGTATTTAAATATGGATTTTCTCACACTTGTTTAAAGTGTGCATTGTAGTTAATCATCCGGACATCCTGACTTGACTTAGCTATGTGGTAATTGCACATTTTTGGAGAGGATGAGATGTAAACGCAGAACAGTATGTGTAGTTAACAACTAAGAGAGGGAACAGATTCCTGCATATGTATTTTTTGTTTGAATCTTATTTTTTCAAGGTTACATATAGATAATTTTGAAAATTATATGATTCTATAAGATTCACAATGATCTACTATAGTCCTCTTTCTCCCTTTCTACTCAGCTCAATTCCTTCCTCCCAGAGTCAACAATTTCTAATGTTTAGAGCTATTTCTCTTGAGTTTTACCTTAATCTTTCCAAAAAACAAGCTTGTACCATCATTTCTTGATTTGATTCTGAGTTTCATTTCTTTTCTTTTCTTACTTTCTTTTGCTTTTACTGTACACCATGACACTCAATGTTTTTGAGTGTTAGACATTAACTATTGGCATTCTTTGAAAGGGAAAGGCTAGGCTAAGGCTAGGTTCTTTCCTTCACCACAAGTGAAACAGATTCTACCTACCTCTCCTTTAGAGGTATATAATAATGTTTGTAAGAATCAATGTTTCATTTTACAATATTTGATTATGCAAATGTGATGGGATATTAAATTGTTTCATCCAAGAAACCAAGTAACAAAACACAATTTCAAAGTAAGGCAGAAGACTAAAATGAGTGACCAAGAACTAGTTGCTTGTACATGGTAGGGAAGGAGAGTTTGCTGTGCTGGAAGCATTATGGAGGTAAATTAAAGATCCAGTTAAATGGAATGATATACCCAGAGCTTGTTGGGGCAAGCTGGGTGTGTCCTTTGAACATATGTGAATCCCAGTAAGGAGGGCTAGCCTGGAGCCCTTGTTACTCTGACCCAAGAAGATGACCTTGGGTGTGTGTATGTGACTGTGTATGTGGGGTGGTTAGGCAGGACGGCAATGTAGAGGGAGTCTGTGTTGAGAGGTAGAGGGGTAGAAAGAGTCTGGGGGGATCTAATTGCTTTGTTATAGAGACTTTTAGCCATTCTTCTTGTTTTCTGCTTTCCCCCTGTATTTCATAGGTATCTATTGCTCCCCAAACCTGGATCCTTCTGGGGCTTGCAGTACAAATACTTTTAGAAAAGCGCTTCCCCACTGCTGACGTCCTTCCCCTGGTCTGCTGATTCACATGCTCACCAGCCTTCAAAATTAACTGTTTCTTCCCCCTCTTCTTTGTCTTTTTTTGCCCTAAAAAATAAATCTCTATTGTTGTGATTGGTGGAGTTGTGAGTCAGAGCGGTGGTAGACATATATGTTCAATCTGTTACCTGGAGCTTCAAAATTTATTCTTACATAAAGGTGTATAAAAGGAGTATGCCCATAGGATAAGAAGGTGAATAATTAGATAATTATTTTGAGGAAAAGGAAATATTTGAATATTGTACCTTTTTTGTGTGTGTTCCTGATCTTGATCAGCTGTTTTGTCTGCTTGAAGACGGCAGGGAGGTTACATGGTCATAGGGGGTAACCATACTCCTCAAGACAGTGCTGTCTGGGACAGCAGCCACTATGGAGCTGCACCACACACATATTCTACTTGTACAGATTCAGCCGCACCAATTCTAAAGATAAGGGCTTACAAAGTTTATCTCTTTGCCCTGTCAGGCTCCATATTTCCTGTCCCTCAAAGCTTTTTTAAAAGATAAAAAATATGAAAAAATACCTAGAAGAATCAATTCTTAGCTTTAATGCTTTTAAGGACCCAGTGATAGAAATATAAAGATAAATTTAAAAATTATTCAAGGGTCACTTTGTATGTGCTTAATTTTGCCTTAAAATCTGATTTTAGATTCCCAATTCTTGTGTCAGATGCGAGTCTGCTGTAGTCTTTCTACTTCACTGTACAGAACTAAAATATGGAATGTATACTTATTCCTGTGGCTGTGTGGTATCATGGGAAAATCTGAGTCTTTTAATTTATACAACCTTGGGTTTAGATTCTAGCTTTTCCATAGTGGACATATTACTTTACTTAACTTTCCTGAATCGTTGGTTTTCTTGCCTGCTTGCAGTTTTCTGGTGGTTGCAGTTATAAATACTTAATGGGCTTATTCTTAAGAGTTAATATTAGACAATATTTTTGGCACGATGAAGACTGCTGTGTATACAGTAAATGGCTAAAAGATTAATTTCCTTGTTGACCTCATAGCTGACAATTCACTCACTATTTTTCATGAATCAGGTATCTGATTATTTTAAGGATGTTGGTGTAGGCCCAAGAATATGTACTCACATTTATTGAGCACTTACTACCTTGTATTGTTCTATGTTCTTTACTGATTAATGACATATTTAACTCAAATTTGAATTTTTAATTCTCAAAAACTCTGTGAGTTAGCTACAGTTTCCATTTCTATTTAATAGATATGTAAACTGAGGTCCATAGAGATTAAATAGTTTACCCAAGGTCACAGAACTGCCAACTGGTCGAGCTGGAATTTGAACCCAGAATAATGATAGCATTTCCCAGCATGATTTAGGAGAAAAGATAAACTCTACTTTTTTCTTTGGCCTTCTGGAAAATTCATATTAGCTCTTGTATTTAACATAAAATCATAGGACATTTTTTCTATAAGGGAATAATATGAAATGTATACTAGGTTGGTACAAAAGTAATTGCAGTTTTTGCAATTAAACGTAATAGCAAAAACCATAATTACACTTGCCCCAACCTAATAGGTTACTTTTTTTATTATATATTGAGGAAACCTTACTCAAAACTAGTTTAGGCAACAAAGGAGATTTCTTTGGAATTCAAAGAATGGTTAACTTACAAAACTGTAGAAAGAATACAGGTGGGCTCAGGAACAGCTCTGGCTCAGGTGCCAGAGAATTGAACCCCACCAGGACTTTCTTTCCATGTTTCATCTGTGCCTCTCTGTGCCTGTTGACTCCTCCCTTTCTTATTGTAGACAGGCTTTCTAGTTAGTGCAAAAAGCATAGCTGCTGACCACCTAAGTGTAGCATTTTATATAACTTAAGCCAAGTGAGAGGGCTCACTTTCCTTCTCAGATTCAGGTTGTAAAACCTCAGGGAAGAACTGAGTCAGAGCCTCATCCTTGGAACACTTAACTGTACCCTGAGAGTACAGTCATAAACAATATGGCTTCTCTTGAGGCAGCCTTGTAGGCTTGGGATTATGGAGGGTGAGGGCAGCTAAATCAGTCAGGAATATTTTGACTGCAAGTAAGAAAGAGTTAATTAATGGTGGCTTGGCCTAAGGGACATTTATGATTCACTTATTTACCATTATAACAAAAAAATCTGAAGTTAGGGTTGAACCGTTATGTCAGTGATATTATTAAGAACCTTATAATGTTCTATTTTTTTCACACTGTCTTCCCTATATAGGCTTTTCTTATTTCTGCTTCTTATCTCTTCATCACAAGGTGGCTGCCAGAGGTCCGAACATCATGTACACATTCAAGGCAAGTAGAGAGAAAGTGCATGGTTAAGCAAAGTTTCTTCTTTCTTCAGTCTCTCTTATCACCTTTCTTAGGAGCCCACAGCAGACTTCCCTTTTTGACTCATCAGTCAAAATGGAGCTGTGTGACTGTCTCTACCTTTGAGGGCGTATAGGAGAACCAGCAACTCACTTATTAGCCTGTGTTGTAAGAGGCAGTAACTGAGTAGGGGTTAGGAATGGCTATTGCTTCAGCCAATCAACAGTGTCTGCCACAGTAGGTGAAGAGGTGGATGCAATTTTCAGTTGCCATGAGAGCGGGAAGGATGGATATTAGACAGACAGTCTCATAGATATACACTACATGACAGAAAAGTCATGAGCGTAGACCTCAGCAACTTTCAACTATCTTCAAGAGAGCAGACCCAACCAATTGTATTCTTTGTTTGCCTCCCAAATAGGACTTGGGTCTTTCTGCCTTCTGGTTCTACTCGTATGATGTCCCCTCAAACTCTTTTTTCTTCTCCTCTAGAGCTGCCAGATCTTGTAACCTTATTTCAAGGCTCACCTCAATCTGCCAAGCTCACACATGGAATCTCATCCCTTTGAATTCCAACCACTGCTTGATCACACAATCCACAAGTTATGTAATGTACTACCTGATGACAATTTACATTTTGCTCTTTTGTTCTGTAGCTTAGCTTTTGACACCAAGGTGTCTGATTATCTCAATTAGTTTGTAGATATTTTTTATTTATTAATGGGTGAAAATGATATGTATTTATCATGTACAAAATAATGTTTAAAAATATGTATACATTGCAGAATGGCTCCATAGAGCTAATTAATATGTGTAATATTTCACATGCTTATTTTTTTTGTGGTGAGAACATTTAAAAATCTACTCTCTTACCAGTTTTCAAATATATAGTACATTGTTATTAACTGTAGTCACCATGATGTGCAAAAGATGTCTTGAACTTATTCTTCATATCTAACAGAAATGTTGTATCCTTTGACAATCTCTCCAGTGCACATCCTTCCCCCACCCACCAGCCCTTGATAACTACCACTGTACTCTCTACTTCTATGAGTTCAACTTTTTTAGATTTCACATATACGTGAGATCATGTGGTATTTGTCTTTCTGTGCCTGGCTCATTTCACTTAATGTCCTCCAGGTTCATCCATGTTGTCACAAATGACAGGATTTTCTTATTTTTAAAGACTGAATAGTGTCCCATTGTGTGTGTGTGTGTGTGTGTGTGTGTATGTATTTTCTTTATCCATTTATCTGTTGATGGACACTTAGAATGATTCTATGTTGTAGCTACTGTGAATAATGTTACAGTGAATGAATGCAAGAGTGCAAATATCTCTTTGACATAAGTGCAAATATCTCTTTGACATACTGATTTCATTTCCTTTGGGTATATACCCAGTAATGGGATTGCTTGATTGTATGGTAGTTCCATTTTAATTTTTGGAGGAACCTCCATACTCATTTCCATAATGGTTGTACTAATTTACATTCCCACCAACAGTTGTTCCCTTTGAACTCTCATCCCACCAACAAGGATTCCCTTTTCTCCACATCCTCACCATCAAATGTTGTCTTTTGTCTTTCTGATAATAGCCATTTTAACAGATGTGAGTTATATTTTATAGTGTTTTAAATTTGCATCTCCCTGATGATTAATGATATTGAGCGTTTTCCACATCTATTAGACATTTCTATGCCTTTATTTTTTTAAAAAAATAAGAGATGAGGTCTTGCTCTGTTGCCCAAGCTGAAGTGTAGTAGTACAATCATGGCTCACTGCAGTCTCCAATTTCTGGGCTCAAGCAATCCCATGGCCTCCCCAAATGCTCGCATTGTAGGCATGAGCTGCCACACTGGCTTGTATGTCTTCTTTTGAAAAATGTCTATTCAGGTCCTTTGCCCAGTTTTAAATTGGGTTACTTGTTTTTCTGGTATATAGTTGGAATTCTTTATGTATTTTGGAGATTAACCCATTATCAGATGCATAGTTTGCAAATGTTTTCTCCAGTTTGAAAGGCTTTTTTCTTCACTCAGTTGTTTCCTTTGCTATGCAGAAGTCTTTTAGTTTAATGTAATCCCATTTGTCTATTTTTGTTTTGTTTGCCTGTGCGGGTTATGGATATCTTAAACAGAACAACCCTTCCTCTATTTCTTTGTAAAGACCATGGCAAAAAGCAGAGTACATTGGTAGGTACACAATTAATACATGTTGGCTAATTCCCTCTATAAAAGAGCATTTATTTAAAACCATAACTAATCCATGAAGAATAATTTTAATCTATGGCATGCTTTGAAATAGGGGCCTTAGAAGAGGCAACTGGAAGGAAAAAATTCCTATAGTGTACAATCCTTTGGCCTAGGTCAAACTTGGTTTTAGGGCATCTACTTAGATGACATCTTTCTCCTCAAAACTCCTAATGGTGCATCATCGCACAAGTAATACTCAATAAAGGCTATTTCTTTTTCCACTCGAAGCAGCTGTTCGATTTGCATTATAGACAAAACAGCCACTATGCTTGTCCACTGTGCTATTTTGCTCCTGCCTGTTTTTGAAGTATTTTCAGTAATGCCATGGGTTGTTGAATTTTACTTTTTCTGGAGTCAAGTGACTATTATGCAAGGGCAGAAAAGGAAAGGAGAGGGTTTGATGTAAACACTGTGGTTTTTCAAAAGAAGTCAAGTTCTTTAGAGAAAGGGGAGCTAGCAATGGGAAGTGCTGCTCAGTGTGAAAAGGTGAGATGCTGAAAAACAGTGGAGCCAGCAATAGGTTCTGTGTTTGCTTAGCATTTGATGAATGAAAATTCTATTTGTATTTGAGGATGATAGAATTTGAAATGGACATATTTCAGCTTCATAATGTTCTTGAGAGTGTGGTTGCATTTTTTTGCATCTTTTTTTTTTTTTTTCTTTTCATCTTTGATGTCCGGCTGGTGTGTTGAGACAAGAGTATGATTATGGAATTGGATTTGAAGAGTGGCACTAAATCATTCTCACTCGGTACTTGACCTTCATCCTAAACAGAATAGATTTCATGGGAGGAATCAGGTTGGAGAAGATATAATTTAATTCTGCCATGGGTCAAACAGAAAGTTAAGTCCTTTAAGTTCCTCATTCTATGATACTGCTTAGTGATGTTTTTGAAGAAAGCAATTTTTAATATTAGAATCATTTTCTCTCTCTCCCACATTTATTTAATTACTTTGATACACAAGCCCATTTTCAATAAATTTTTCTTGCTAGCATTCCTTTCTGCATCTTTCAGGAAATGGTCAATTTTTAAATTTTTGGTGAATTAAAGAGAAAAAATTGTAGTGATTCTGTTCTGACATGCCAGGTGACAAGTACTTAGTACTTCAAAGATGTAAGCCTGTGGTTTCCCTGTTCGAAGGTTATTGGGAATCAGATGTATTTGTTTCCTTCTTTCTTCACCTCAAAACAAGATAATAGTTGAGGGTTACTTTGAGATTTTCTTCTGTATCTTTTTTGTAGGTTTTACATAACCTTGTTTTGTATGCTTCCACTGAGAGAACCTCATCATTTCTTCCTTGTAGCGTTGTCTTTACTGAACCCTTCCTTCAGGAGACGCTCACCACTATCACTGAAGTCAGACTTGCCACGTACACAGTATGACACTGCTGTATCTTTGTCCCCTAGAAACTAAATCTTATCTCTGATGGGGATACTCAGTAGCTGTTAATCAAGAATGCTAACCTCCAAAGGGCTATTGCTTTGGATAGTTTCTTTGCAGGTAGTCCTGTCTACACATCCTTCTCATTTCTTTAATTAATATCTGTTATTTTAACTTCTCTCCAGGCATCATCACCAGCTCTTATCACTTAGCCTTCTTTTGCCTCGCATGTTCTGACATGTTCAAAATGGAGTGTTCCAAATACCAGCCATCCTAAATGAGGTTGGCTTGTTGTGTTCTTCCCCATAAGCAGCGCCTTCCATGTGAATCTCAGCATGGTGCTGACCTATGATCCCTCTCCATTACTCGTTCCTGCCTCTGTCTTCCTACTCTGCACTCACTCTGCAGCTTTAGATTTAACCTCTTGCCAATCATTTTCAACTCACCCAATGTTTTTGTTCAAGAATGGTTCTTAGTTAATCTTCCAGCTTTCATGTATTAATTTGGAATGTTCTAAGAACTTCTTCCTTCAAATATGACCTGATTTATTTGGTGGGTAGTTTCATATTGAAGGAGATGATAACCATGTGTGTTATGCCCCCTTCCTATGAAACTACAGATAATTCATTGGACTACTTGCCTTTGGGCATAGTGCATATAATGATGTAGACAAATTTAGAAGTGTTTAATAGCATAATTATATTAATTTTTCTGGTTTGCTTGAGGTCACAAAAAGCCAGCGAGCCCTGAGCCAATTCCAATGTATGCTTTTATATAACAAAATAATGATCAAATAACTGTCTCTAGCATTCTTGTGACATGCAACTATAGATACAGTATTTAAAAGGGTCCAATGAAGGCAGATATCAGAGTCACAGTTTTCATATCGAGGATTACACCATAGGTCCCCTGACCCACGTAGAACTCAGAGGCTCATAGAGGCCAGCAATCTCAGCTTGCCACCCAGTAGTTCTGTTTTGAGGGCAGAAACTTGATTCTCTGCTCTGTCCCCCATGGCACTTGCCACAATGCTTTGCACCTGGTGGCCATCCTTTAAAAATTTGTCAAATGAAATGAGTTCAGAGATTGAGGGAGCTATACATGCACCACAATATGTTCCTGACAGAGCACATGAAGCAACTTGCTTCATGGCATGACTATCTGTGACCAGAAGCCAGACCCCCTACTCCTGTTCTGGCACTTGTTCCACTGAATCTCAGTACCACTCCTGGTTTCATCGCCACCCCTGTAGACACCTGGTCCTCCCTAATGTTTCTCCAAAGAAGATAGTCTGGTTTACAAAACCTTAAATATCTGAGCTCACACTGGTTGCCATCCCATGGCAGCAGGCTATGTGTCTGAAATCATCTTGAAGACATAACCCATTCAAAAATATGGTTTGGAATACATCAGTATTAGAACCTTCCATTTTTTCCATTCTCTGGACTTGTGTCACTCACCATAATAACACATATCCCTTAAGAAGCAGTGGGCACCATTGTCGGGAGAGATTTAATGGGGAGTTTTCATTACTTCTTTGTGGATTCCATTTATAAAAGTCTTGTGGCCCATTTCGCTTATTGCACTCTATCATCTTCCTAATACACCTAAAAGACCCAAATGGGTGCATTCACTCCTGACATCTTGTCATCAAAGATTCATTCTTTGATCTGAAAAACATTTTACTGAGCATCTACTTTGTGCCAGTCACCATTCTAGGTTCTAAGAATCTCTACCCTCGCAGAGATTATATTTTGGAAGGAAAAGGCAGACAAGTACATAATCCAGACTAGTTATTTCATCCTGTTTTTCCTTCACTCTTAAGCTTGACCTTCCATTAGAACTAATGGAGCTGCCTATGTTGAATGTGTCTCTAGGCATATAAGACTAAATGACCCATGGAACAAAATGCAATGGCTGACATTTTAGAGAGAGAGAGAGAAAGAGAGAGTATGTGTGTATTGTGTGTGTGTGTGTAAACATGAGAAACTTATAAGCCGTAACAGTGCAAGCCAGAACTGGATGCCATGTTTAGAGAAAGAAAACTTAAAAAAACTGGAAAAAAAATCCTTTTTTATCTCTAATTACACCTTTTCCTTCAGGAAGACATTTTCAAGACAGGTAAAAGTTAATGTTCCTTGCCTGCTACATACTCAGTTGAATTATGTAATGTGTTTTCTATTTGCAGACATGGCAAAAATTTAATCTAGATGTATGGTTGAAGTCATTAGCTTACAGATGGTAAGTAAAGGTCTTTTTTTTTTTTTTTTTTTGGCAGAGTCTCACTCTGTTGCCCAGGCTGGAGTGCAGTGACATGATCATAGCTCACTGCAGCTTTGACCTCTTGGGTTTAGGGAATCCTCCTGCCTCAGCTTCCCAGAGTAGCTGGGACTACAGGCATATGCTACCATGCCTGGCTTACTTTTTTGTTTGTTTGTTTGTTTTAGGTAGAATTGAAATCTTGCTATGTTGCCCAGGCTGGTCTCCAACTCCTAGCTAGCTTCAAACAATCCTCCTGCCTGGACCTCCCAAAGTGCTGGGATTACAGGTGTGAGCCACCAAACCTGGTAATAATGAATATCTTAAGAATGATTGTGTTTGCCCTGAGGAAATGAGTGTGCAGTGTGAGATGAGAAAAGGGTTGTTACAGATCCTGTGTGAACAGCCACATGTGACGGTCCAGGAAAGAGGTCCTCAGAGAGACTGAGAGGTTGATGTGGAATGGAATCAAAGTGAAGACGCTTTTAAGAATTAATTCTATAAAATACTGAAGAGAGGTCAACAAAGCTACATACCAAATGACTCCATTGAATTTAGAAAAAATTTCAAGTGAGAGGGCCAAGGACCTCTGAAATAAGCACAGCAAAATGAAAGGAATAGAACCACAAGAAGAACTGGCCAAGAAAAGCACAGGAGGGATGGGTTAGAGCCATGCTTAATGCCTACTATAACATTTCCAATATGTGTGAATAGGTTGTTTTTGTTCTTCTGAGTGGCGGTTCAATGAAATCAGAGATGGCTCTCACATTAGCAAGCTCTCCTTTGATGTAGCCCATTTCTGTGGGAAATCCATTTCCGAGAGGAGGCTCTCCTGTGCTCTGTTGAAAATCAGCCTCCAGGAAACTCAAATGGGAATTCTGAGGAGAAAGGAAAAGCTTCTAGGGAGATGTTTTGAAATCCTTTGAGCTGCATATAATCAGTGCAAACTTTACATGTATATTGACTGTACATTCAGAGCACTTGAAGCAGTAAAGACCTCAAAGGCTTCAGTCCATTATGAGAACAAACAGCAATTTAAAGCAATATTTTCCCAGAGAAAAGAAATCAGGAGGAACAAAGATGCTGGGGTTGGGGCTTTTTTCCCCTGTTCATTTGTGAGAAAATGTGCTTTTGATTGATAATCTAGAGAAGACTGTGTTCAGCATAGCATATTTTTGATGGTTAATGAATTTGCAGAATAGTAATTTAAAACATTTGGGGTGGTTCCTTCAGGCACTTTTTCCAATACCTCTTTTATTCTTTCTAATATCTGGAACATGAAGACTGAGAATGAAAATAATTGTACTCGCTCTCCTTTGCTTTCTTTCCCCTGAGTCTGACTACCAGCAAGGCCTTCTATTCTCATGAATTCTTCGCTTTCATTTTTTAGTAACAAGGCTGGAAGTTTTTTGTAAAAGGCAAGAAAGAGTATGCTGTCCTGTAGAAGACAGGACCCATGATAAATCCAACATACTTCTTTTTGCATCTTTTTCTTTGAAATTCAACGAGAGCAATTTGTTTATAGAAATATGGAATGGCTTTAGATAAAATACTCAGTTTCTAATTCAGATCAATATACTGGAATGAAAACATTATTTTTCCCCATTTGCACTTTTTTTTCTTAATGTTTGTGTTTGATTTTTGTGGTCACACATTTTGCATTGGTGGCATTTGGTAGCAAGACACTACGCAGATAAGATTCTACTGAGGACTATCAGACCATGAAAACTTAATAGCATCTTGGTAATGTCTACAGCTTACGTCTGCTCAGATTCACATACAGCATAATTTCCTATGCTGCTTAGAAAAATAAAAACAAGAAGCAACACCATTATACAACAAACCACTAATTTCAGGCTTCATTTACAAACAAGTAGTACGCTGCTGTTAAATAAACATTAAAGAGCTTTCTATTATCCTGTGATGGTTGAAAATATTGGTCATCTAATAACCCAGATAGTCAATATATTTTTGTTAAATTAAGATTGACATTTAATAAGAAATTAGATAAAGATATTTAATAAGAAAAATGTGTGCTAAAATAAGAGTCAGAATACATCATTGCTTAGCACTAAAGTATATTACCTCTTTAAGATGTCACAACAATATTTCAGATGCTGTCCAATTTTTCATGGACATAGTTACTAAACAGCATGACATTTCAAACATGTTAGAATCTTCAAAAACTGCATAGCCTTCTCTTTACTCTGGTTTCTGTTTTACTATCAGGAAACCTGAAGAACAATGAGTACTAGTAATGGGTTGACATTTTTGGAGGTATATTGTATGCCAGGGAGTATGTTGCAGATTTTTAATATATTTTCTCTAGTCCCCACAGTAATATTCCTATTGTATGGATTAGAAAACTGAGACTCAGAGAATTTAAGTAACTTGCCCAACAGGGTGTAACTCCTAGTGATGAAGAAGAGATTCAAATGCAAGTTCATCTGCCTCTAAATTTAAGACCCTTTCCATTGGAATAATTACATCAGAATCTCTAAGGGTAGGCCTCAGGTGTTAATATTCTTTAGGAAATAGCCTTGGAGATTTTAACGTGGAACTTTAATTGGAAAAGATTGCATTTGTACCTTTTGTTTTTCATGAGCACAAGTAAAGAAATCAGCTTTGCTAATCTGGTTTATTTGTGGGGACAAAACGACATAGACTAGCGAAAGTAGGAATATCTTCATTTTGCATTTTCTTCAGCTTTCTGTTTGGAGTTGCTCCATACCTTACAACAAGAGGAAGAAAGTATGTATTATATGTACAAATATGTGTGTATATGGAACTGTTGCTATGTGTACCTCTTTCATGTCCGTAAGAATAGAAAACTATTTAAAATGGCAGATATGTAGATGAAATGTTTATATAGAAAAAATATACAGAAAATGTTGAGCAAAACTGTGTACTCATTGATCAAAAGGGTTAAGGAAAAAGAAGTGATACGAATATAGACTGCAATGTTGGATAGCTTCTGTGTGCGTGTCTGTGTGAAATCTCTTTGAGTTCATTATTTTAGAAACTTAAAAAATTTAATTAAGAGCAGAAGTCACTGGATTTGACAATTGGATATTTAATCTCCTGACTTTTTAACTGGAGATGGTAGAAGGTCACTTTGTTTCTGGGTGGTGGGGGATAAAGAAGGATTTACTCATTCTTTTCTCACCCAACATCCTTGGTATTTGAAGTTTAGGTCAAATAATATTGTCCAAGAAGCTGGTTTGTCTTAAATATGTCACAATTTATTAGCAATTATGATTTTTCATCTGGAATGTTTAGGTTTCTTTTTTTTCTTTGATTGACATGGTTTTCATAGTAGTGGGAAATCTTTTCCCCCTTTCCTCTGCTCCCTAGGCAGGCCAGTGAACCCCTAAAATAGTTCTGTTGGCATCTTTGCTTAATATTCAGCTTAGCTCTACTCTGTATTTTGCCTGCAAATCAAACCCTACTTCACTCCCTTCTGTCCCCAATTTATGGCCTTAGTGCCTACAATTCTTTGCCAATCCTTGAGAACAGAGCTATCACAACTATAACAGAAGGCTACCTGTTCTCAAATGCTCATCAATGCCACCGGCACAGTTTGCTTGGAGGGGCAATACTGTGTTATAATGCTAGTTTATTTGGAATTTCAAGATAGGACCGTGCTTCATGTCACTAGGTAAGACTAATAGAATCTAATATTATGTTTATCTCAATTTTCATCATTTTAATTAACTATTGGTTCTAAGGACGTTCAAATTTCCAGTCATTTTAGTGCATATTCTTTTGTTATATAGTGGGGAAGCATTACTTTACTACTAAGAGTTAATTAGACCCTAGTAGTTATATAAGTTAATTTGGGAATCTTAAAGAGTTTCCCAAAACTAGACATACAAAGATTTCAGTAGATGAATAGGGTTTGTTCTGTGTCCTCACCTAGTGCAGAGTTTAGAAAAGTCCACAGCCATTATCAAGGCTGGAGTGAGTGACGTGGTTAATCAAAGAGGTATTCAGCTGAGGAGTTACAAGCTCATTTGGGGTCCCTCTGCTTTCTGAACCAGACCATTCATTGTTTCTGTTAACTGTGGGGTAAATGAAAATTTCAGGATAGTGAACAGTTCCATCTAGTCTCTTATTCACTAACAAAGACAATGCTTACAAATAATTTGAGCAATTTTCCAACTTCTTTCAGCTTTCTCCCTGAAGGTGGGTCTTTTCAATAAATCCAAGGATCCAAGAACCTGAAATTGGTGTTCTCTTTTAATGACAGGGGCCAGACAGGGACAGAAGAGGGTCTCACAGGTCTCTGGTAGTTAACTGTTGGCTAACCTTCTCTTCACCAAAGGAGAAGGGATGGCCTAGACCTTTTATCATTTTCTTGGTGTCAGAGGTATGACTCTTGGGAATAATTTTAACCCCTACCTAATCCAATTTTGACTTTAATCCACAAAGTCCTTTTATGTTTTTTTGGGGAGGATTAGGGGGATAGGGATATAAACATTAATGTTCTTCTCTAACTTATAGAGGAAGAAATAAAGATAAAACAGGCAGGACTCCTGTACAAATAATTTTCATGAGAGTATTTGCAAATATTATTTCTTCTTTTTTAAAATAAGCATGCAGATATCTTAGAAGAAAGGTCACCTTGGCCTTTGGTCTTCCTTTCCTAGAATAATGGTTATAACATCACTCCCCTGTGTTCCCATAGGGAGGAAAAAGCAATACAAGAATTGTGATAATGGGATTTCAAGCCCTATGGGCACCAGAGGATAGTGCCATCTGTAGATGAGCTTACCCATGGAAGAGATAGGGGGAGAAGCTAGTATAACGGGGTAAGGGAGGAGCAGAGCGGGATAGGGAGAAGCAGAAGCTATAGCCAGAGTCTGAGAACAAGTAGGATTTTTCCCAATGCAACTTTTTAGGCTTCCAGACTATTAGCCTTCACCTTCCAATGTTTTGAGTTCTCTCACAGGCATGAAATCCAAGAAAGCTGATCAAAAACAACTTAAATATGCAAGATCCATGCAGTACTGTTAAGGTCCCTGTGTCTGCTTTTCATTGGCTTTTCTGTTTGCTTTCCATTTGACCTATTTGATTCTCTTTATATTCTGGGCACGTAGAGAAATGCATATTTTTTTGTAGTAGGTCTGTTCTATCTATATTTGAGTTTGCAGGAGGTCATGCCATTTAGAAAAGTTTTACTTAATATGGGCAATAGTGAGAGAAAAAAAGACAACTTTGTGTTTGAAGCAGTAGCCTTGTTTCAATGACATTTAAAAGATGAATGCTCACCATCATGCATCTTTCCAAGCTAAGAATCCAGCATATCTTGAGAAGATGAATGGATTTGAGAGGCTGGTTAATACATTATCTTTGTTTTGCTGCTGGCTAACAAGGGAGAAATATTACAACTTGGCCAATAGGTTGTCCTACTCTTGTTTTTATGTTGATGTAAAGTATCTAATATGCTGAACACTAAAAATTTCCTGTGTTACTTTAGTTCCTGGAGGAAACTAAAAATAGAATGGAGAGAATGAATGAAACATAACCAAGAATTCTTTAGTCCCTTCTCTTCTTTTCTGATAGAAATTTATTTTTCACATGCCCTACTACATAAAGATTCCTAATGTCTTGTTTCTTGCCCTTGGATGAGGTTCTCTGGGGGCTGAAAATAGTGTGTTCAATGGCTTCATTTCTATAGTTTTCTCTCAGAGGCCATCTGAGGTGGGAGTTTAGAAACTTAAAGACAGAGCTGATTTGCAAAAAGAACTTCTCTTACAAGAACAGGACTTTCATTTATGATCATTTACATTTGGTCAGATTAAAAGGGCAGGGGGACTTTCAGGTAGTCTGTCTTTTGCTTGTGAACGCTGTGGAAGAAATGAATTGCTGACAGACTGGAACCATGGTGATGATAAAGAAAGTCATTTGACTGTTGTGCTGACAAAACAATGTAAAGTTTGGGAAAATATTTTAGAGGCATACGGAAATATTAGGACCATTTTAAACATTCATTTCATGTCCTTGCCCAAGGCATGCTATAAATACATATCCGGGGGGAATATACAAGAGTTAGGATGTAATCTTTTGAAAGTAACAATAAAACCAAATCAAACTGGCTTGAACAACAGAGGGGATATATCAGCTCATGTAACTTTAGAAGGTTAAAGGTAGAGCAGGCTCAGGCAGTATCTGATCCAGAGTCATTAGGACTCTGACTTATTGCTCATGATTCTCTTGGCCCTGCCTTTGCTGGTATTTTGGCATCATTGAGAGTCTGACTGTCTGCATTGTAGCAAAGGGCTGCAGCAATTTGAGGCATTCTGTCCACACATGGTCCTGTCCAGACAAGGTGAATATGCCCTTGTTTCTTATTCCTAGAAAGGGCCTGAGACTCATTCTGCTCAATTCACTGGGCTGGCTTAGATTAGGACACATGCTCACCCCTGGAGATGGGGATGGAGTTAGTGTTCCCAGAATTGCACAGACTCTCCGATGTAAACAAGGAATGTCAGAAAGAGCTGAATGGATGCTTGGGATGCAGCCAACAATTGTCCATGATGCACTGCAATTAAGATTCTTTTAAGTTTCGGCCGGGTACGGTGGCTCATGCCTGTGATCCTAGCATTTTGGGAGGCCGAGGCAGGCGGATCATCTGAGGTCAGGAGTTCGAGACCAGTCTGACCAACATGGTGAAACCCTATCTCTGGTAAAAATACAAAATTAGCTAGGCTTGGTGGCACATGCCTGTAATCCCAGCTACTCAGAAGGCTGAGGCAGGAGAATGGGTTGAACCTGGGAGGCGGAGGTTGCAGTGAGCCAAGATAGCACCATTGCACTCCAGTCTGGGTGACAGAGTGAAACTCCAAAAAAAAAAAAAAAAAAAAGATTATTTTAATCAAGGAAAGAGAATTTCACGATCATTCCCTTCCCATCCTTTTCTGTTAGAACGTATTTTTGATGATTGTTAACACATAATTGTCTATTAACATTCTTCAATATACCCAAAGAAGCCAAATTCCCTACTTTATGCTAGAGTGTGGTATGGTATTTCATAGCCAGTGCATTCACCTTACTTGTTTCCCTTAACTCTTGGTGGAATTTAATCCCATTTTTTCTTACTTAATACTCACTGGAAAGAAAGAACAGCTGGCCTAGCCATTCTGTGTGATATCCTAAATCTGTTTTCACTGTTTTAGTATCACTTTTATTAGCTTTGCCTCCTGATGTCACAGTAAGGTAATGGCCCTTGTTTTCTGTGGTCCCCAGTTTACTGATTTGAGGCAGGTTTAACTGACATATCAGAGGTCCTACTCTGAGTTACATGAGAGGTGATATTAATGGCTACAGCTCCAAAGCTGTAGGGGATAGCAAACTGCAGCCCATGGGCCACATCTGGCCTGTGGACTGTTTTTGTAAGTAAAAGCTTATTGGAACACAGCCACATTACCTTATTTATGTATGTCTATGACTGCTTTCAGCACTACAGTAGCAGAGTTGAGTAGCTGTGGCAGACACTGTACGGCCTGAAAGGCTTAAAATATTTACTGTCTTGCCCTTTACAGGAAAAGTTTACTGACCCCTGAATTGAATGAGCCACATTCTTCACTTTAAAAACTGTGAAAGATTTTACAGCTGGATGTTACTCTTCCCATGCCTTTCTGGTTAGGATTTGTCTTTCAAAGTGATCAAAGAATGTTGGAGATATAAATAATCTGAGAAGGTTCATCTAGTCTGGAATATCTTCCATTCCACAGATAAAAGACTGAGCCCCAGAGATATCACGTGACTTATACAAGCTTACCATAGCATATTAGAGATAGACTAGAGTGCCCTTTATTTCCTACACAAGGTTTGTGTATTGGAAGAGTACCTAAACACACTGCCACCAAAACAGGATAATTTTCTCTCATGCCTCCTCAAGGACCTTATTCGGTCAGTTACCTTATCTTTTCTGTATCTTCTATTGCTTCCTCTCCACTGTCCTTTCAAATTATTATTAATAGAATACTTAGGACTTTAATATTGTAATAAAGACATTGCCATCACGTATTTCATCTAGATGTAGTGTCATGCTTCTTCCTTTCCCTTCATTGCCCCCAGTGGCACACGACTCACTATTTTTACTCCCTCAAGTTCCATTCTAAATTCAGCTCTTCTAAAACTGTTCCAGCTGGGGTCACAGACAAATCCGTGGGACGATATGTAGTCTTCATCTGTCCCAATTTTTATGTAGCACGAAAACTCTTGACACCACACGCTACAAACTACATTTCATGGGAGGCTCCTTTTCTCTTATTTTTGATCCATGATCCTATTTTGCTTCTCTTCCTACCTTCTGATAAGTCTCTCTCCCACATTATTCCTTCTCTGCCTATCTAGTGTTTTTCCAGGTTTCATACTTAGAAACTCTCCTTAACAATCTTGTACTTCGTTGTGGCTTCCATGACTGTCTACTGAACTGATGAATGTTTCTGAATGTAGCAGTAGAAGTAATACTCACTAACTCTTCTTCCAAATTACTCCTCTGTTTGACTCTTCATCATCCTCTTCTTCATTCTCATGACATTTCAATACCTAATATATACTGAACACTTGTTATCAAGCAGGTTCTGTGCTGAGAGCTTTTGAAAGTAGAAGAGCACTTTTAAAAGATTGAAATATTATTTTCAACTTTAAAAAATCAACAAAAATTTACCAAGTAAATACATTCAGGTAATCAGCACCCACATCAGAAAATAACATCGCCAACATTTTAGGGGCTTCTTTAATGCTTTAATGCTCCCTTCCTGGTTACTAACCTTCTACCCAGTGATAATCATCCAGACTTTTTTTTTTTTTTTTTTCAAGATGGATGTTTGCTCTTGTTGCCCAGACTGGGGTGCAATGGCCTGTTCTTGACTCGCTGCAACCTCTGCATCCCGGATTCAAGCAATTCTCCTGCCTCAGCCTCCCGAATAGCTGGGACTACAGGCACCCACCACCACGCCCAGCTAATTTTTTGTATTTTTAGTAGAGATGGGGTTTCATCATGTAGATCAGACTGGTCTCGAACTCCTGACCTCAGGTGGTCCACCCGCCTCGGCCTCCCAAAGTGTTGGGATTACAGATGTGAGCCACTGTGCCTGGCCAATCATCCGGAATTTTTAACATTTATTAGTTTAGCTTGTGTCTGTGTGTTATTTAAATGGAGTCATACAATATGTACCATTTGGTATCTGGCTTCTTTCCTCAATTTTATGTTTGTAAGATTTGTCCATCTTTTTATGTATAGTTGCTGATTGCGCATGCCCATTACTGTATAGTGTCCCATTGTGTGAATAAGTAGTTTATGTATCTATTTTTCTGTTACCGGAAATGTTGCTTATTTTTAGTTTTTTTCTTATCACAAGTAGTACTATTAGGAAATTTTCGCATATATAGCATTCAGCACCCATAATACACATTTCTATTGCATATAATCCTAAGAGTGAAACTGCTAGGTCGTGGAACATACATATGTTCAAAAATGGTACTCTCAGTTGATAGTCCCACTACCAGTATATGAGAATTCCTGTCCTTGTAGCATATATTCTATTTTTCAAAATGGTTCTGTGACATAGTTACAATTTTATTGTCGTCTTCCATTTTAATAAAATCCAAGTCTTAGACAAGATGAAAGACCAATGTCATGTACTATTAGTTTATACCCCAATGCAGTCTGACCCCAGAGCCTGCATACTTTAGTACAGTGTCCAAGGGAGAGAATACAGTCATGAGTTCTTAGTTTCCCTTTCTGGTTGGGTCAGTGAAGTCCCTTCCTCACCCCTCTTTTCTGTTTATCTCTAGAGACAGAAACTAAAAACTGGCTACAGGCCGTTAAAAGCCTAAAACAACACAAAACAGAACAAAAACAACAACAAAATAAGGTGTCTTAGACAAGCTTGCAAACCACTATCCTTTCTTATGCCTCTAGGTTAAGGACGTCATCATGTACAGCTGTTCTCTACTTGGTAACTGTCACTGCTCGTTTTGATAAAGCCAAATGGCAACTCAATGTATGTCACCTCCTACTGTGGCCAACAGATGGCGCTAATGATGGTTTGAAACTTGTCACTTGGGGCTTTTGAGCACATAAACTCAAACATAGCCTCTTAGAACTAGTCTTTCTGTATAATGGTCTGAGCTGGCCTGAGAGCCAGAAACTTTAGGATCATTTCCCTCTCCCACCCCACCTAGTTAAATCCCAAATCCCATTCATTTTAATCAGAAATAATTCCTGAATATGTACCCCCCTCCATTCTCTCCTTCCTCTGTGTGTGCTCTCCTCCTGTCCCTTTTTTAGCACTCATCACAGGTGGCTATTTATGTATCTGCATTGCCCTGCTATGCTATGAACTCCTCAGGGCAGAGACTGGGTCATATTCATTCTGTGTCCCCAGTGTCTGACAGTGCCTAGCACAAAGAAGGTGCTCATGTTGGGGACTGAATAAAGTTCTCTTGGCAGAAACCCAAAAGGTTCAAAATGACTGTTCTTTCCTGTAGTCACAGAAGCTCAAAGGGCATTTGACTTGCCCTGTATGCTCTGAATGCTCTGGTATCATACTCTGACCTATGGGAGATCAGGGCTCATTATCACACAGGCTTCTGGCCAACAGTGTGGCTTATTTGTACATTCCATCTCTGTTCTTCCAGAAGATGAAAGATAGGACCTGATATGAGCTACGAGATCATTCTTTTTTTTTTTTAAAGAAAAATGGGTGGTTGTCATAGCATTTCTGATGTCAGACTGCAGATATGATCAAGCTGTCCATTTACCCTGGTTCAAATTGAGTTGCTGGTAATTAAAAATGGGGAATGAGGTTAGGTCCATCTGAGATCAGACAGCAGAACCATTAAGGACAGATATACCCCTTTATGAGAAATAAAGAGACTCCTGGTTGTTAGACTGTATGTTTGTAGGCTAGGGGTTTGTTTTTAATCACATAGTTTTGTACACTTGGAAGAGGTTAGGTAAAAACATTAAGCAGATTAACATTTTACAAATATTTTCTTTCCCTGACCTTCGTTTTCTACCTCCTTCCCACAGTTACAACTTTTCAATGTTAGTATTGATATTCTCTCTGTCTAGTATGTCACTATGTTGCGTTAGGAGCCAGACTACTTGGGTTCAATTCTTGGTGCTGCCCCTCCTATATGTGTGATCTTGGGCAAATTACTTAACCTCTCTGAGCCCCAGATTTCTCATTAGTAAAGCGAGTTTACTACTATAACAGTACCTTCCTCATAGGGGTATATTGGGGATGAAATGAGTTTTAATACATCTAAAACTCTTAGAATAGTGCCAGCCCATATTAAGTGCACTTGGTAAATACCGGCTATTTTAGAAATCACACCAGACATAGCTGTTTTATGAAGACATTTCCACAGTAACCATGAACAAGTTCATTTACTATTATGTTTCATGTTGTGGTAGCTTGTATTATCAGGGTGAAAAATGGCCAAATGTAAATGAACTTTATTTAAACCATTTTTTTCTCACCAATTTGACTGGATTTTTTCTACGTTTGTTACATAATATGAGCAGAATCCTATACTCTCTACACATGCCATCATAATTTCTTATGTTTGTATTGCATCTTAAAGTTTATAAGTGACTTTCACTAGTAAAACCTCATTTGAAACTCTAAGAAAGCCTTGCAAGATGGACAGGGCTTTTGAAATATTCATTCCTATGTTATTTAAGAGTTAAGAAAGCTGTGTCTTCCTGTAGTTAAGGGAATTTTGCAAGATCTCAAGGATAGGATCTCAAGAGCTGGGATTGCCATCCTTCTTGTCCCAGTAGCTCACTCATGGTCAGGATCTAGGAGCTTGTGCACAAACACACACATAAGGGAGGTTGGCAAGCTGCAAGTGGATGGCATGTATGTTCGTTAGTAAAATGTGTGTACATGCAATGGCTTCAACCTAACACAGAAATTAGGTATTAAAAACCTTCATAGTAGGAGAATTCACAGCTGAGGGCATTATTTCAAAACTAAGGGTGGGCAATAGAAATCCCAAATGAGTCTATGCTAGCCTTTAAAATTTTATGTTACTAAAGTAACTTAAGACAGTACCATAAATTAGGACAATCTCACTGAGAGTTTACACATTTTTAGTGAGTAGCAAGGTAATTCGAGGATCTCACTTGCTGACATTTGCAGCACGTCACCTTTATGGTTTTTGTTTGTTTGTTTTGCAGATGCTGGCATAGCACACTGCATTTTTTTTTTTTTTTCCTGGGTCTACTTTGCCATCTAAATGTTCAATGCCTTTCTGGTTTTATGACTCCATATTATTGATTTCTGCCATTCCTGGGGCCTGCATCTGTCAGCCCCTCTTAGACACCTCTAAGCTTTCTTCCTTGGCTCAGACACAGCCTGAATGCAATACTAAGGTTCTAGTCCACCTTCCCTTACCTCCTTTGTCTCACTCAAGTCTTCTAAGACCAGTCTTCCTTTTCTGCTATTTTCTGTATCTCCTGTTAAAATTCTGAAACCCCAGAACATCTTTATTAATTTGTCTTTAAAAGACTGACCTAGAACTGAAACCTTCACTGTTTCAGAATAAAAGTATGGGTGCCACAATTTTGCATAAGCTTTCATTCAATTCAGCTAAAAAGTATGCATGGAGTTTCTACATATGCTATCATAATTCCTCAGGAAAATTCCCTTTGAGGGCCTGGACCTTTGTGATTCATCCAGGCTCATTTGGATTCAGTTCCCTTTTCAAGGGAAGCCTGTGGAATACATAAAATATAGCTATTGTTTACTGTTATTAATTAAGTCTGCCAAACTTTTCTTTTTTCAGCCCCACCTTTCACCTCACCAAAGCCGAACACCTGTATTACCAAAAGCCTCTTGATACAGCTATGTTTTTATTTGAAAAATGCTAGCTAGCTCTGTAGATATTTCCTTGTAGGAATGTTAAGGAGAAATATATCCGATTGCATTGCTGGTTGGTTGAAGGGATGTTGTAATTGATCAGCACCCCGTATCCATGAGTTCTGACCAGGGATAAGGAATAAAAGCATCAGAACCTCGTTCTCTCCCTGCTGAGATAGTGTAGTAGATGCTGTGATGTGCAGCCCAGGTGCCTGCTTTAGACATTCATTTTCTCAACTGCAGCCACTGAGGGACACTGTTCTCACATCTCATTCTCTCTCCCCACTTGCTCACTGCCTCTGGGAATCGCTTTGCCCAAGGTTGTGATTGCTCCCAGGAGGAAAGGGGCAGAGAGTATCCAATAACCTTTTATCTAGCACACTAATACCCTGCCCCATGCTTCAATTTAAGACAACTGTAAAGGACTTTTCAAGTCTCCAAACTCCGCATTGAATCCACAGACCTCTACTGAGAGTGTAGCACAGTATAGCTCCTCTCTCTACCTAATCCTGCTTCCTTCCCTTCCCTCCAGGGTTGATCCCAAGGGCACTCCCAACAAACCTCTTGCACACAGATCTCAGAGTCTTAGGGTCTGTTTCCCAGGGAACTCAACCTCAGAGAAATAACCTGATTATCTGTGCAGTAGGTTGGCTGAAAATGGAGGACAAAATCCCCCCAGAGTCCTCCCACCATTGCCAAGCAAATGGCACTGGTCCAGAATTGTTTTGACTGTTAAATCTCATATTTGGCAGTGAGATATTTCTCGACATGGAACTTCATAAGGAATACTGGAAGTATTCAGTTCTTTAACTGATATCTTTTAGTGAAAATTCATTTTGGTTATACATACACAACTGCCCTCCCACCAAAGAATGGTTTAGCTTTAAATGATCCTAAATTTGTACCTTTAAAATATCATCCTTAGTGTTGAGGTTAGGCAAACAGTAGTGAACATGGAAGACATTACCCCATGGGGGAGAGAGAGGCAAGTCAGGAGACGGTTACAATACGGCCAGAGAGCCTGTGACTGGGGCAACTGTGCTGTTCTGCGAGGACACATAAGAAAAGTAGCTAACTGAAGTTGAGATTTAGAGAATGCTTTTCTCTACTTGCTGAGAGCCAGGGATTGGATTGGTAAGTGAACCTTGGGATCCTGAGGGAGGGGTGGAGGTTTTAGGGAGAGCCTTGAAGAAGAGACAAGATCCTGGTGGGCTTGAGTAATGGAGAGAAGTCCATAGTTCTGTCCATGGAACACAGGGTTTGAGGTCGGGTGAGGTTGACAACAGAGGCTGAAAAGGTGAGCAGCAGTCAGATCCTGCAGGGCTTAGTGAAGCATTTTAGAGAAACTGAACTGTATTCTCTGAGTAATGGAGAGGCATCAATGGATTTTAGGAAAGGAGTGAGCTAACCATATTTGCTTACTTTGTGAATCTAATATTTGTGAGTTGGATTATGATCATTTATAATATAGATCAGTAGAGTCATGTTGACTGAAAAAAATTAAAATCAGTGCCCACAAAATAATCAAGATAAAGGATCGTTATTTCCATGTGCATTGATTGTGAGAGGCCTGCATTTAAGGACATAAGTGGATTTCAAGAATTCCAAGGACAAGAGAGAAAGGGGCATCTGATGGTGGAGGCATGTGAACTAAGAACACTGAAGCAGCCATTCTGTGTGTGTGTGTGTGTGTGTGTGTGTGTGTTCTGGTCTCTGCCTGGACCCCATTACCTCTGTTCCTTTCTTTTCTTTTTCTTTTCAGAGTATCCTTGTCTCTGTCTCTTTTTTTTCCTCTGTCTCTTATTTATCTAAATTCTCTCTCACTAGGTCTCTCTCTGCCTCCTTAGGCAAAACGGGCACCTAAAACGTATCTGTTAAAGAGATTCCCGTGAAGGACAGTTCCCTGAGCCCATTCTTAGCCACAGCATTTCTGGGTTACCAAAAATGCCTGGAATGACTTAGCTGAGTAGCTAGGAGCTCCCAGTCTTCATAGGAAGTTTTCTATCAATGACAGTTTTAGGACTGAATAGAAAGCATACATTTTTTTTTTCTGTTATTTTATTCATGGCTAAGCTTCTTAATTAAAAAATGATTACATTCTCCATGGAGTAAACATTTGATCTTAAACTTAGCAGATGCACTAGCATCAGTACTTCTCAGGAAGGTTTCCCCAAACTCAAATCTGCTATGAATGACCCAACCCAAACCCGACCAATAAGTCACAGTTTTCCTGAAGAAACTCATTCTTTTTCAGATTGCTCAATTGTGGGGGAGCACCTGAAGACAGATATTGATCTGTTAAGATAAATGAGAGAAAATGACCAGAACAAATAAACTTTGGGGAACCAAATTATAGAAATCATCTATCCCCATCAAAATCCCTGCTCCATTCAGCTGTTCTTCATTTTGAGAAAATAAAAAAGAACAAACAAACATTGACTGATAGACTTGTTAAGGTTTGAAGTTTGTTTTTGTATAAAGATATTATTGGAGCTGCTGTTGCTTTCTTGATGTTTGTCATGAATTTTTTTTCCCCAACTCTTTTCTGTTTGAAGTAAGATGTTACTTCGCTCTGGCAATTTGGATGGCCTAATTGATGTTGCCAAGGAAGAAGACTCTCTTGGTTTCTGTGCCACTCTTCTGCACTCAGAAATGTCTTTAATCCCTCTAATGATTATCTTCACGGCATGCAAGCACATCTTACCCTGAGAGTAGAACAGTGGCTAAGGAAACAGTGAAATCTTAGCCAGAATGTTCAGAGCATGGAGTTACTTGAACAGACTGCCTCTTGATTAAGCTGGAATATTCTACAGTGTACATTTTCACAGTCATTAAATGAAGTTTACTCAAATGTTTTTACATAAATGAGTACCTTCTCAGTGTAATGACTCTTTGGAAGGGGTGAGGATAACATGAAAAAGTTGAAAGAAATAGGTAGGCTCTTGTTTTAAGTCTGTTGTGGGTATTGTGGTACAATACATTAGGCAAGTCCCTTGACATTTCCTGCTAAAGGAGGTCAGACTAGGTGATCACTAATATTCTTTCCACAAACCTCGTGTTCTGGATGGATGCATTTTGGGACCTGATCTAAGACAGTTGTTCAGTCTCCTAAGTAGTTCTGTTCTCATTCTAAAAGTTGAGGTTATAGAAGAAACTATGTTCATGAAATTAGTAGTTCTTATTCCTTGAGTAAGCAAAAATTGATGTGTTTGCCATTTTAGCTGCAGAAGAGTGCTGTGCAACATGTTATTACTTTTCTGTGCATTTGTGAGTGAGTGGACATGTCTATGGGTGTGTGCCTGCGTATATGCATACATGTGTGTTTGGGGAAGGATGGGTTTTAAGGGACCTAAAAAAAGAACAGTTATACCTGCAGAATATGGTGGACAGCTTAAGGACCAAGTGGGCACTTTTCCTCTCTCTGCTTTTTATGTCAGTTTTTATGCTACAATTGCTGTCTTCTATTTAATAGAATTCCTCCACCTCTCCATGATTATTTTCTAGGTCTTCCTGGTGGGAGTTATTTCTGTTTCTTACTCTGTACCCAGCAGGTCCTCAGTAAAGACTTGTTGAATGGAACTGAATATAATTATGTTTCAAATACTGGCTCTTAGGGGTAGCAATTTTTTAAGGAATCTCAAGTGCTGAAGTCCTTAGGGGTAGGAAAGCCTCGAGCATGCAAACTGAGTTATGGGGAAGACAGTCATGCTGTCTTTTGTGCTGCAAGATCTGCTGACTTAGTTGTTCTCCTGATTGCCCTAAGAAGTGCTACATTTACTCTCCTCTGCCAAATCTGTAGGGAACATCTATTAATACAGTCATGCATCACTTAGTGACAGGAATGTGTTCCGAGAAATGTGTCATGAGAATTTTGTTGTGTGAACATATAGCGTGTATTTACACAAGCATAGATGGAATAGCCTACTTACACACCTATCCTGGATGGCATAGCCTGTTGCTCCAAGGCTGTGTTACGAGACTGATTACCGTAAGCAATTGTAACACGGTGGTACATATTTGCATATCTAAACATTAGAATAGGCACAGTAAAAGGATGGTATAATCATATGGGACCTCGGTCATATATGTGTCTGTTGTTGACTGCAACATTATTATATATGGTATGCGATTGTACTTAGGAATTGTTCATGGATTAATGGTTTTCATCTGTACTGTCAGCATCCTGCTGTAAGACACCATAGTTTCTTGCCATGATGATGTAGTAATCCCCTAAACTAGTGGTTTTTCAGACCTTGATGTGCATCAAAATCACCTTGAAGGGTTTATTAACACACAGATGACTTCTCCGCACCTCCAGAGTTTCTGTTTCAGTAGATCTGGGGTGGGGCTCTGAAAATCTGCTTTTCTAACAAGTTCCCAGGTGATGTTTATGACATTGGTCCTCAGACCTCACCCTGAAAATCTGCACCCTAAATAGTCTACATGTCTCCTTGCTTGGACCAAAGCTCATTATGTGTGCAGAAGCTGGAGTGATCTGTTATAAACATAAATTAGATGGCATTATTCTCTCTTAATACCTTCCACAGCTCCTGACCCAGTCTATGAGGGTGTATGGTTTGGACCTGTATCTGTATCCAAATCTTGTGTTCAACTGTAATCCCCAATGTTGGAGGTGGGGCCTGGTGGGAGGTGATTGGATCATGGGTGTGGATCCTTCATGAATGGTGTGTCACCATCCCTTTGGTGCTGTTCTTGTGATAGAGTCTCACGAGATCCAGTTGTTTAAAAGTTAAGCTGGGTTCAGTGGCTCACACCTGTAATCCCAGTACTTTGGGAGGCTGAGGCCGATAGATCATTTGAGGCCAGGAGTTTGAGACCAACATGGAAAACATGGTAAAAACTTGTCTCTACTAAAAATAGAAAACTTAGCTGGGCATGTTGGTACATGCCTATAGCCCCAGTTACCTGGGCGGCTGAGGCACAAGAATCTCTTGAACCCGGGAAGCAGAGGTTGCAGTGAGCCAAGATCATGCCGCTACACTCTAGCCTGGGTGACAGAGCAAGACTCTGTCTCTAAATAAATAAATAAATAAGTAAATAAATAAATAGAATAAAAGTGTATCGCATCTCCCCGATCTCTCTCGTAGTCGCGCTCCTGCCATGTAAGGTGCCTGCCTCTGCGTTGCCTTTTGTCATGAGTAAAAGTTTCCTGAGGCCTCCCCAGAAGCAGAAGGTACAGCCTGCAGAACTGTGAACCAATTAAACCTCTTTTCTTCATAAATTACCCAGTCTCAGGTATTTCTTTATAACAGTGCTAGATGAACTAATATGGAGGCCTGTGTATTCTGACTCATGAGGCCACCAGACTGGACCCTGTCTGACTTCCCAACTTTGCCCCATCTGCACCTTCCTCATCATTCTGCTATGTCACCTGCCTCCATTCAGGACCTGAGCATACCACCTGTTCTTTCCAGCTCTTCACAGAGTCTCTGCTTTTGGTGAGAAGCCTTCTGCTCTCCTTTAATTTCACCTATTAGCACCTGAACATCCTTTTCTTCTCAGCAACATTGTTACTTCTTCATAGAAGACATCCCTAACATACAAGAAAAGGTTGCATTACTGCTTATTCCTTTTCACCCTTTTTAGTCTTTAGCACAATATTTTATCATATTAATTTGTGTTTTGACTTTGTGAATAACTGTATTTCACCTTAGATTGTAAATGAAGAAAGGGGCTATATATGTTTTGGTCACTGCTGAATCTTTAATGCATAGCAGTGCCTGACACATGGTAGATACTTAAGAAACATTTTTTCAATGAGTGATTGGATGGATGGATGGTTGGATGTGTTGTAAAAGAAATCAGTTTCTCTACTCACAAAACTTCCTACAAAAAAATGAGTAGTTTTTCATATATTGTACTTTTCCAGTTCCCTGGGGATACCAACTGGGTGTACATACAATTTAATTCAATTCTGACAGTAACTGGAGTTAGCATCAACCTCATGAGTTAAGAGCTCAATTCCTCAAGACTGCCCCCTACTTCAGATGCCAGTAGTAGGTCCCTAGATTACTACCCACATTCTTATCTGACGTGACTACAAATTGGGTGTCTCATGACCCCCTCCTTGGGTTCAATGATGTGTCATGATGGCTCACAGAACTCAGGGAAATACTTTATTTACCATTACTGGTTTATTATAAAGGATATCATAAAGGATACAAATGAACAGCCAAACAAAGAGGTACATAGGATGAGGTCTAAAAGGGTCCTGAGTACAGGAGCTTTTGTCGTTTTGGAATTGGAATATGCCACACTCCTGTGACGTGGATAAATTCACCAACCTGGAAACTCTCCAGACCCCTTGACTTAGGGTTTTTACGGAGGCCCCATTACTTAGGCATGATTGATGAAATCATTGGCCATTGGTGATTGACTTGATCTCCAGCCCCTTCCATTACCAGGAGGTTGCAGGTAGAGGTGAAAGTTCTAATTCTTCAACCTTGCCCTGGTCTTTCTGGTGACCCACTCCCATCCTGAAGCTGTCTAGGGACCTCAGCCACCAGTCATCTCATTGGCATACTAAAAGATACCATTCTGGAGATTCCAAGGGTCTTAGAAGCTGTTAAGAATCAGACTAAGGCCAAATATTATTACAAAGGATGCTCCCATTTCCCTTATGACTCAGAAAGTTACAAGAGTTTTACGAGCTCTGTGTCAGGAAGCGAGAACAGAGACAAATAGTTATTTTTTATTATGTTGTAGATGAATGTGATTCTGAAGTGTTAGAGGTTGTAGAAAAAGCTTAGAAGAGGAGGGAAGGAGTACCTGCTACCTAGCATTTGTCTATAGCTATGTGTACTGCTTTATCTGTCAAATGAACATATACAAGGTCTGTTTTAGAAATTTTTGCCAAAGAGCCCAGAATTGGCAGATGCAATCAACATCTCCATCACCAACACTCTGCTTGGTCATATTAAGACGGGATAGTTCCCTTGAACCCCTTTGCAGGCAGGAACTGGAGTGGCTTGTTTCACTCAGCTCGCCGCTGGCCGCTCCTCACTGGAGGGAGCATGCAAGCGGGTGCGGGAACTGGAGCTAACAAATGCTGGAACCAGCTGGTCGCTCCTCTCTGGCAGGAGCAGGCCCTGTGCAGGCCCTGCAGCAGCATACAAGCATGTTACAACCAGTGCTCTTTCAGCTCTGCCATCTGGGGATGGCCAAGTGCCAACCAGCTCAGTGGAGGGTCAGGATGGCAACACCTACCCTCTTGGCACCAGGGTTCTTGTTTGGCGTCCAGGAAGAATCAGGTCACACGAACTGTTTGAAAGGTGATGAATGAGGAAGACTTTATTGAGCGGTGGGTGGCTCTCAGTCGAAAGGGAGGCTGGAAAGGGGATGGGAAGGTGATCTTTCCCTGAAGCCTGGCCATCTCTGGCAGGGCCAGTCTCTGAAGCTGCACCGTCTGAAGTTAGTGGTGTCTGTCTGTAGTCTCCAATGCTCAGTTGTTTCTTTGCTCGCTGCTCAGCCGCTTGTATCCTCAATGCTCAGCCGTTTGTGTTGTTCTACCAGCTGAAGTCTTTTATGGGCAGAAGATACGGGGAGGGCAGGTCAAAAAGGCAACATTTGGGTGGAAAAACGGGGTCAGCTGTTTTCGCTTAGGGCCTCAGTTCCCAGTTCAAGGGTGAGGTTTAGCGGGGAGCACAGCCCTTTTGTGTCATTATCAGCTCAAAACACTGTGTCTCCCTTAAAACTCCTTTCTTGGGTCATCTGATTCTGAAGTTAATAAAACCATGTCTGTGACCGAAAGAACTAATTCATGTATCTTTGAAATGTAGTACTCCTTATGCATAATAAGGTCAAAGTTTCAGAAACATTTTTGGCTTAAAATAACAGTTATTTCAAAGATAGTCTTGTGGAATCTCAAATGCCTTCCTTCTTGGGATTGTCCTTTCCTTTGGTATGGCCTATTTCTCTGGGGAAATTTTGCCCCTTCTTGGACTCCACACTTTTCTAGTGTCTTTTCTCGCCAATCTTCTTTTCCTAGATTCCATCCATGGAATCTGTGCTCAAGGAAAAGCAAAGCATTCCTCAGAGTTCATGGACAGGTAGGGTCATCGCAGTTGCATGACAAAGCAGATTATGAACCCAAGTCTGGTATTTACTAACTTACTCTAGCACAGCGCTAACCTCCCTACCTATGTGTTGAATTCCAATTTTCCTTTTGAGTTGTGTGCACTTGAGGAGTTAGAGGGGAGTGATCACGAAGGGGCCAAATTGTCAAAGTCAGGTAACCGATGGGATCAGTCTAAATGTGATGGAGGCGTTTAAGACAGAAATCCATGGCCTTTACCACCATTTGGTCCATGTAAAGGGGTGGTCCCAGGTGATGTGTTTTGCCTCCAGGGTTTTCAGGGTTTTTGTTGTTGTTGTTGTTGTTTTTTAATAAGTCAATTTAAGGGAAGCACACTGTCAGATGGAAATAATAATTTGAATTTGACATTGACACAGCTCACTTAGGTGCAAAATGTGCCAGGGAGTCCTAGCAGGTAAAAGTGAGGTGAGGAGTCAGATAAATTTAATACATCTGGAGTTAGTATGATACTGTCAACGACCATAGGAGGTACTTTTTTTTTTTTTTTGCCTGCTCAGGATTTCTTTTCTGGTATCAGAACGTGTTTCATTATTGTGGAGAACCACCCTCCCTCCCCTCTTCTCCCCATTCCTCCTGTTTTACAGGCTTACTGTTGGAAGACAATTCTCATGGATCTTTCATGTTTCTGCACATCTTGTGTCAGCTCTTGTTTCAGAGGATCTTTTCAAGGATGTTTATAGTAAACAGCTTTGGATAATAGAGATAGGGTCTCCCTGCAGGAAATGGCTAGGTTTGTTTCCTGACTAGAATAATAAAGATAGTATTTCCCTCCAGGGCAAAGGGTGAGCAGGTTTGCTAGCAGCCTCCTTATAAGATCAGGGTTTTCCTAAACTTGAGGCCCACACATATGAGGCAAATCAACTGTATATATGCAGCACCTACCTGGGCCACTCTGTATGTTTTTCAAGGGACTTGTGGAGCAAGGGGAGCCAATGTGAATAGGAAGCACTGACTGCTTTCTGTGCCATGAGTAATCAAGCTTTTTGTCTCTGACCCAAGAGTCTAGCAGCATGTGTGAAGCTGTGGGAGGCTCTCTTGTTAACCAGCAAGGAGGGTAAGATCTCAGACCCCTCACAGCTCCTGACAGCTGACTGTTGGTTGGAAAGCCTGGCCAATGAGAATAGAGCAGGCTCCTGGCCACAAGGATCACTTTGGTATAGTCAGATGACAAAGATCAGGCCCATAGGAAGGGTCTTCAAGGCTTTTGCCGGAGTTGCTGGTCAAGGGATATAGAATAGGAGCCTGGCCATCTTTGTGGTTACCTGGTTAGAGTCCCTTGAGAATGAGTCTCCTTACAGAGTAAAGCAGAGTCAAGAAAATGAGAGAGGGGAGGGGCAGAAAGCAAGGGAAATTGATTGAGGTTGAAATTGAGATTGATTTTATTTGGGAGTGTTGATTGAGGGCCTGGATATCGCCCTGCCTTTTCTGTTACATAAGCCAATACATTCACTTTGTTTGCTTAAGCCAGTTGGTGTGGGAATTTCGATACTAACCACTGAAAGAGTCCTGTCAAATACAGGTGCAAAAGAGTGGGCTGACCATCCCAAGGGACCACTACTTACTCTAGAGGTTTCTACTCAAGCTTTTCCTGTATGAGCATATAGCCACTTACCCACTCTAAAACACATCTAAGCAATGCCTGCCATTAGGTATAGAACTTGAGCTTGGTGCCTCTCCCCAGATGGCTCGCCGAGCAGTTACCTCGTTTTTGATGCTCTGCTTATATATCTGTGTGTCTGCTTCCCCAAGATGATGTGAAAATTGTGAATCAAAACAAATGCAGAATGTTATGGAGAAACAAGATGGGTGCAGTAAGAAAGGCCAAAAACATGAAAGGTGGCAATGTTTTGGAACTCCTGGGGCCAGACCCATGTGAGGAAGTGAGGAATTTGGGATTGTAGAGGTTTCTGCCTCTAAATTCATCACTCGAAGCTGTTCTGTGGCCCTGCAGAGAAATGATAATCAAGCTGAGGATAGATGATTGTATTATTCTGTGGGAAAGCACTGTAGCATTTGGGGTTACACAATGAACCCTGTGAGGTGAAAAGACTGGCAGCTTCTTTCAGGACCAGCTTTGTTTTTAAAGAGGAGAAAGATATTTTCTTTTGCTTTTCCTTTCTTTATATTATGTTGTGTGTGAGCACAGATATGCATGTATATTCATGTATAGCCATGACCCCACATATGTATGTATGTGTATACATGTACATGTGCATGTACATGTGAACCTATGCACATATGTGTATGTGCAGATATGCCTGTATGTGTGTGTGTATCTAGGCATTTATCTTTCTAATTTGGATTACAGAATTATAATCATCTTTCCAATATTTTATTAATAATTTCACATAATTCACAGTGTTTCTTTTACCAAATGTCCTTTTACCTTTCCAGTAATAGTTTCAATTTGTAGTTGGAGAAGGGCATAAAAAAGAAGTAGATAAAGCTTATCAGGTAAAGTTGTGGCAGGGGATGCTAATAGAAAAAGAAAAAAAGAGGATCAGATGTTAAAAAAAAGTGAGCAAAGAACCAGTTCAAATACTGAGACTTCTATGAAATCCCATGCAAGCCTGCTCCAATTTCGTTGCCAGACTTTTTTTCTGACTTCTTGTCATACAAACCGTGTGTTGGTCCCTTAAGCAATTCATCACTGTTCCGAGATGCTTTGCTCATATATGTTCAGGCTTCCCTCCATGCCCTCATGTTTTCTGCCTCTGTACTTATATTTATCCCTTGCCTGAAATAACATGCTTTTCCCTTCTGAGCCCTATGTGTCTTAATTTCACCCCAGACACATTCACTCACCCAGCCCCTGGGTCTAAATTGCCCCCTAATTTACAAAATTACATGACCCTTCCAGGTAGACGCCATGTCTTGCTTTCTTTTTGACCCAAAGCAAGCAAAAATGTTGAGTGACGCTTCTCACTTTAAACACACACACACCTCAAGTTAATTCTGAGATCAATTTTTTGAGACTGGTCCTGGGACATGTCACCAGTGAGATGAAGATGTATGAGAGTGCAAAGAAGTTGGAGTTCTTTTTCTTTTTTTAAGAGGAATTTTCACTTGTGAGCAAAATTTTAATTGGATGTCTAAACTTCTAGATAAGCTTTTGTTCAACATTTGTCATGAATTTATAGGGGAAGTAAAAAATCAATATTCTGCAGTACTTCTTTCATCCCAAGGAGGTTGAAAGACTTTAGCTGCAAAGTGAGGAGATCAGAAGAGAAACAGATTTATTAAAGAAAAAAAAAAAAAAAACCCCATCTTACCAATGTTGTTTGGAAGAACAGACCCGTTCTGAAGCAATTTCTGATCTCCTTTCCAAAGGTGATCACTATTAATAGGCGACCATGAAGACGAGAAGCAAGAAGAGGAAGGTTCACAGAGAAAAATGCAGAGTGGAATTTTCTATTCTCTACACTTTTGTAGAAAGAGATCTCAGTTGTAAGCATGAACATTTGCAAACATCTAAGCCAGGAGTTCTGCCAAACTTAAATACCTTCAGTAATCAAGACAAGAAGCATCTCTCTCTGATATAAATAAAAATAGCTGGAAAATGACAAATAGGGCAGAATTTCCCATGCCCAGCTTTCATGGGACCCTTCCTGCACATACACTAGGTTTCTTTGTAGAACAGTAATGTCATTTCATAACTTTTTCACTAGCTGCAGTTCGATGCATATGTTTGAGAATTTCCTTGTTTCCTATTGTCTGAATGCTTTGATATTGTAGGGGAGAAAAAGTCATAACTTTTCCTCACTCGTCACAAAGTTTATGACAGAGACCCATAAAAGAAAAGGCAGATTAGCCAGAGAAAAGCAAAGCAAATTTATTAGTCCAATATTATGGGATATGAGAGTCTTCAGAAATGAAGACCCCCAAACATAGGGAAGATCATGTGTTTTTATGCTTAAGTTTGATGAAGAATGGACAGATGTGTAGACGTGTGATTAGATGAAAAAAGAGTATGACTGAATGGTAATAAACCGGGGGTGGGGGAAGTAGCAAGGTCTTTTGAGATTCTTCTTGGCCTGTCTGGATAGAATTCCCTCTCTTCGGATATAGGGCAGATCATCTGCCACACAAGGGTCTTCAAGAAAGAAGTTCAGAGAGATCTTTCTGCTTCTGTGGCTTTCTCAGTTTCCTTCAGCTTGAAATACTGAGTATCAGAAGGTGCCACATTTGGGGCTACTGTTTCCTGTACTCCATCAGTATCACATGTGAAATGGTTTTATTTTTTCCAAAAACTGTTACGAATTTGCTCTAGCAAAATCCACATTCTTATTTCTTGTTAAAACCATCCCACTTAAAGTTTTTAAGTCTCAGTGTTAACAATGTAAAACCTACTTAAAGAGTGTAATTGGATTGTTTGTAACTCACTAAATAAATGCTTCAGTGGATTCATAAAACAAACAAAACAATGTAAAAACTTGAAACTTCTATTTAGTTGATAATTTCTTAATCTCAGCCATCCTCCCTCCCTCTTAACCCCACCATCCCCCTAACCAAGGCTAAAGCTGTGGATCTGGTGGCTAAGAGCGGAGGGGTCTGGTTATGGTCTGTTCTCTTACACACATTTTGCTCTGCCTTCTTCGAATGGTGACTCTGATGTTGAGGGCAATGAGGAAGGGGATGAGATGAAAATGTTGCCTTGTATGCCTGTCCATAGTGGGGTTGCATGACGCTTCTAGATTGGCCCTAATTGCTGACCTAGTTTGTGGATGAGTCCATGAAATCCTTGAGCATGGGTGGTAGCTCCATCAGGCCTCCTGATAAAGGTCTCATCTTAAGTAGCGCCCTATGCAAGACTACTCCATCTTCTAGTCTATCACTAGCTGAACACTTGCCATCCTTGGCTGTATCCTATAGCTGTGCCTGGCACGACTATAATACAGTGTCATCTGTGTTTGCAGTGTTTCCATCTCTATCATCTACTGGTATGTTCAGCTCTAATTTACATACATTTCAGGAACAGAAAACTTTCCCTTTTTATACCATATCCGCCCAGTGCTCTTTACCTACCTCCGGTGGTATAAGGACTTGCTAGCAAGCTCAGTGACTAAACTGACCCCAATTAAGGTACACAATGTTCCCTCTCCTTTTCATAGCCTCCCTCCCTCTCCAGTATTGGGGGAGAGGAGAATAGCTAATCTTGAGAAATTCTTCAGTTCCTCAGCCTCCTTCTTGTACTCTTTACTTTTATACCAATATCATGGGTGTAAGAGGTGGGAATTAGGTGGGGGGTAGTTAATGCTGAGTCTGCTGACTCGTTACATTCTTTTCTTTTCTTTTTTCTTCTCTTCTCTTCTCTTCTCTTCTCTTCTCTTCTCTTCTCTTCTCTTCTCTTCCCTTCTCCCCTCCCCTCCCCTGCTCTCCCTTCCCCTCTGCTTCCCTTCCCTTCTTTTCCCTTTTCTTTTCTTTTCTTTCTTTCTTTTTTTCTTTTTTCTTTTGAGTTGGAGTTTTGCTCTTGTTGCCCAGTCTACAGTACAATGGCATGGTCTCGGCTCACTGTGACCTCTGCCTCCCAGGTTCAAGTGATTCTCCTGCCTCAACCTCCCAAGTAGGTGAGATTACAGGTGCCCCCCACCATGCCTGGCTAATTTTTGTATTTTTAGTAGAGACGGGGTTTCACCATGTTGGGCAGGCTAGTCTCGAACTCCTGACCTCAGGCGATCCACCCACCTCGGCCTCCCAAAATGCTGGGATTACAGGCATGAGCCACTGTGCCTGGCCCTTGTTACCTTTCAACATGTCCTGTGGGATGGTGGCTAGGATGTGGAACACTTAAGGCATCTCCTCTAGATCACTGGGACAGCAGAACTCCGTGCATAATATCATCTTTTTATGCTATGGTTAATGCCTTTTACTGAAAAAGGGAAAAAGTGAAAGGGAAAGTATCAGAAAGAAGTAATGAATATTTTCCTTATAATGGCTCAAACAATGGTAAGGAAGAGCCTATTAGACATGGAATATTTGGCTCTTGTTGGGAGAGACTAGTCTGTTTATTCCTAGATCCCAGAATAGTGCCTGGCACATGCTTGCTGGGTAAATATTGAAAGAAACTTCCAAATTGCCAAGGGGCTAGAAGGTAATTGTATGCTTTTGCTATACAAGAGACTAAACTGGAGACAAAGCAACCCTGGAAGAAACGTGTTCCCAGTTTTTGTCTCCCCCAACCCTTCCTGCGCTCCAGTGTTGGTTTCCCTTGCCCTGCACACGTGAACGTGCACAACAGGAAAATTGGAATTGTCTTTGAAGTGACCATAGTGAATAGTGGTGGTTGTCAATGCTAAATAGCTATTTTGAAATCTTGGATTTATCTTGCTATGCAAAATGTGTGGCATTAAAGCCCTCACTTCTACAGCACAATGGACCTAGGGATATATACCTAGAAATAGTGCTTAACAGCTACATTGAGTAAGAAAATTAATGTCAGGCAGTACCACCTGTAAAAATGGACCCAGTACCTTGGGTCTCAAAGTTTGGAAAGCTTCACATTCATCAACATACACACACACTCACACACACACACACACTCACACACTCACATATACACTTCAATAAGGAATACACGATGCCTCTGTTACTCAGGATTCAGCACTCAGTGTTGGCAGCTAAACATCCACTCTCATGACTACTAATACTGTTCAGGCCCCAGGGAAATGCTTTCCCACATCTCGCCCAATGTTCTCGAACAAAAGATGACTGCATCTGAATGCCATGAAGATTTGTGGGTTGTGCTGTTTGAAACAGGCACTGCTTTGGAGTGTGGGGAAGATTTGAGCAAGAAAAGCACTTTGGTAAGACAAAAGACTAATTAAATTGTAAAACCTTTCTCTCAGTGTAAGTGTAGTAGTGTATTGCATAAAAAGTATTATTTTTCAGTAGACTCAAGCCTCCGTTTCCTTGCTTCTCTTCATGGTTGCAGAGGTACCTGGGAATTAGTGTTCTCTTTGCAGTAGTTGCACATGGTGACTGGAGAATATTTTGCAGTACTAAACAACTACTAATCCCCAAGTCACTGTCCATCAACAAAACTTCCAGATGGGTATAATAACACTTCAGTCATCTTTGATATTTTGCTGACTTTAAGTTAGATAAAAGCTGTAACTTTACACACATTTTTTTAAAAAACATTATAGTTATAAAGTATTTTTCAAGGTAGGAGAATAGAATATATTTATGTTTTTTAGACTCGTATATAACTTAAAAATATTAAACATGCTATATGTAGGTTTTTATTCGTACTTTTCTTCCAAGCCCTACAAATATTAGGGTTGGACTTAATGTAAAATATTGGGTCAGAGTAGTGGCCTCATAAAAGTAAGTTTCTTTTCTCTTCCCTAAATATTTGTCTGTCACCATGAAAGAATAGCTGTATCTCTGAACTTTATTTTATGGAGGTGGAATTATAGGACAATGGCTAAGATTTTACCAATGTTAAGTAGCCTGATCTTTTCCCATGAAACTCAAGAATAATTTCTACAGGAGAAAATGGACTGTGATCCCTTTGTTTTCACTAAAACTGCATGTTCATGAGAATCAATAACAGGCCGGATTCGGAGCTTGTTTCTTTGTATTTAAATATATTCTTTTCCCAGTATGAATGTAAGCTTACTTGGCTGGCAAAATATGCATTTTGTCTCGCAATTTAAGGATCATTTTTGTCCTTAACAACGACAGCAGTAAGAACAATAATATTAACTGACTGTGGAGAAGCACTTTACAATGTTCAATGTGCTTATATATATTTTACCACCTGTTAATATGTTAAGAAAGAAAACTGTGGCTTCTGACATTCTGATAGATCTAGTTGCAAAGTTAATGGCAATATGCAAGGGTTTGCACCTCTATTTATTTCTATATTCTATTAACAAACTGAGGCTAGACATTAATTTCAAACTGGCTTATGCATTTCAGAACATTTTAAATTTTGTTTTCTTTTCATGGAAATGAAAATATAACTATAGTTTTCAGAGAATGTTTATGCTGCGATGGTTTATTTTTCACTCTGTAAATCAATAGCTAACTCTCTAGGGAAAGCATCATTTGGCAGTTAGATTGTTTGACCTTTCATTTTTCAGAAGTCTTTGAGGCATTGCATTTGTTGTTCATGATGGTATGTTTGGAGTTTGTATCCGTCTATATAAAGAGACACAATGAGAATACAAGTATCAGGCAAGGAGCTGAGAAATCTAGGTTTTTGGCTTCACTTTTCCTAATCTTTCTGAGCTTCAGCTCATCTGTCTAATCACATTAAGATGTATGCCCACCTATGTAATATAACTATCGTGAAGAACAGACTGGATGATGGATGTGAAAGTGCTTTGAAAACCGCAAATAAATGGTATCAGAAGTAAATGATACTATTATAGACTAGGATGGGCAAATTAAGGCCTGATGGCCAAATCCAGTCTGCTACTTGTTTTTGTAAATGAAATTGTATCGGAACACACCACATCTATTTGTTTACATATTGTCTATGGTTGCTGTCATGCTGCAATGGCAGAGTGGAGCAGTTGTGACAGAAACCACATGGCCAGCAAAACCTAACATATTTGCTATTGGATTCTTTACAGAAAAAGCTTGCCAACCCATGTTAGAGACCACAGACTATTTGGTTGGAATTCTCAAATGTGGGGAATAAATAAGCATCTAATCTAAAATTTTAGGAGGAAGCTGTAGTTCCTCTTCAATTGATGAGTGAATGCTTTTTTTAAACAAAATTAATAACAATGGATAATAAAGAAGTAATGATAGAATTAGAAAATATCAATTTTTATAGACTTTTTGGAATAATTGACGTAAGCCAAGGATTGTCAATGAATATTAAAACTTTTGTATAAGGTGTTATTAGGGCAAAAATATGCTTATAATGTGTTGAAAACATGATGCCACAGGTTACTTACTAATTGTAAAAGGAAAAACAGAACCTTCTATAGGGGAGAGATCTGGTGGTCACTACCTTAGCCATTTGATCAGGCTCTTTATCAGTAAAATTGAGACAGACAGATGTGGTGTGCCTTCTAACAATACACAAAGTTTTGAAAAACCATTATCTATTAAGTATTCTTGTCAAAATGTGTAAGGTAGACTTAATTTCTAGTTTATAGGAAATACTGAGAATATAGGAATCATTTAATTGACACCAAAATGAAACAGACAAATCAAAAACCAAAACCTTGGAAGAGCATTGCTAGATTGTTGGAGCTTATAACAGCCAAATGTCACGTGGGAACCTCGATTGGGTTCAGTGTAGAAAAAGGAAAGCTATAAGGAGTCTTATGGGCCAGCTGGGACATTTGAATATGGACTGGATATTGGATATTGTTAGATTAGAGAACAACTATAAATTAATTATATCTTGTTAATAAGGTAATGATATTCTGGTTATACATTGGACAGTGTGCTGAAGTTTTTGAGTTACTTTCAAATGCTTGAGACAAACACACACAGAAACACAAACAAAATGCGGCCAAAGAATATATGAGAGTTTGTTGTACTAGTCTTTTAACTTTTTTACTTTTGAACATTCCCAAAATAAAAAATGGAGAATCAAATTCAACAAGCAATTATTGTCGGTGAAATAAAAAACCCAGGAAATTGACATCTAGTAGAAGGAAGACCTGGGTTTCTTTGCCATTTGGTTAATAATGGTGCGCAGTAGTGTTCTCTCTGGTGTGCTTTATCCAGCCACTCAAGTGAAAAAATCAGAGATAAAACATTCTCTTTTCATAATTTTTTCCCTGCAGATGTTCATTCCTGATGGTAATTCATCTTACAGCCAGGGAACCCACCAAAGCAATATTTTTCCCTTATAAAATTTCATCTTACTAGTTGTCACCCATCATTCCAGGCTGTTCAAATCTTTAGAATTTTGATTGGCCCATTCAATCTGCTAGTTATCTTTCTCAGTCTTGTGACATCTGAATGGTTGATGAGCTCACTTTCTATGTCTTCATCCAAGTAAACAATGAAGATATGGAATAGCAACTCCTTCCTGCGTCCTAGTAGTTGAAGACAAAGCCTCACAACATTCTAGTGCCTGCTCCCTGCCTGCAGTGGGGAGGCGGGGAGCAGGCACCAGATGCTCAGCAGGCTGGATCGGGCCCCAAGCTTCAACTAGCTACAGACATAGCCTGCTGCCTCTGACCCAGGACCCTTTGTGCACCAACCCCTTCACATCCTCTTGCACTCAGCACTTTTTCCAGCTGCTGCTGCTGCTGCTGCAACTTTCCCAGCATGAGCTTTTATTGGCTCCATGCAGGCACATCCTGATCATGAGGGGCCTTTTACCTTGTATCCTGAGACTTTCCTATTGACATCAAGGCAAGAGACACCCCGAGGAGGACCACAATCCTGCCGATGCATGTTCACCCTGGAAATGTGAGGGTCTCCAGCCCTATAGGGCAAATCTTTGAGCAAAGTGGGACTGAAGTCTGAAGGTACATTCATTGCCCTTTCTCCCTCTAGGCAGACCCCTGAGCTGACTTATGGATGTCAGGAACACATATTACATAATAAGATAAACTGTTCTCAATTTAAATTAATTTGGCCGTATGTAAATTATACAAAATCCAAATGTCTTTAGAAACAATACTTTCCTGGTGATTTTTTTTGCTGTTCTAAAGAGCAGTTCTAAGTCAGTGGCTCATGATTGACTATATCTGTACAAAAGTGTTTTGCATGTTTTTCTTGCTCCTTCCATTGATTGTTTTACTTTGTATACACATCCTTTTATCCTTTATGTCTGTCATTTTAAACATTCCTAGAAGTTAAGAAATGTGATTAACTGGCTTATATATTGTTGGTTATAAATTATTTTAAAACATCATTATTTCATATATATATATATATATATATATATATATATAGCTGTATAGCTGAATCATTCTTACTTATTTATTTATTTAAGAGACAGAGTCTTGTTCTGTCACCCAGGCTGGAGAGCAGTGTGTGATTGTAGCTTACTATAGCCTCAAACTCTCGGCCTCAACCAATCTGCCTGCCTCAGCCTCATTGGGTTTACTGGTGTGAGCCACCTTGCCCAGGATCATTTGTTTTTGGTGCAGAATTATGACTTGCCAATGGCTCACTGTGAGGCAGTATGGGGTAGTGGTCTTGAGCACACATTTTAAAATAAGATTTTTGGGGATCACATCCATTCTGTGCCATTAACTGTCTTATTTTGGTAATTTACTGTATTTAATCACTCTGTGCCTCAGTTTCCTCATCTGTATAATGAACATGATACTATTAGTATTTATTTTACAGGATATTGTGAAGATTGAGTTAAATATGTATAAAGCAATTATGAAAGCACTTGGTATTAGTAAATACTCAGTAAATGTGAGCTGATATTATCATAGGATGGTTATTACTGCAATTATTATTACCACTACTACCACTAAAATGATTTTTTCTAGAAATTATCTTCCCTTTAGCCATAGGATATACCTATAACTAAGATGTAAGCAAAAGTAGTCTCCTGAGCAGCTGAAATAAACACGATAAAATTATATCACTACTAGATCTTTACTTAGATCTTCATTCAGAGCATATTTACTCTTATGCTGCATTCAATGCAAACAAGTTTTTATCTATTTTTCTGGATCATAGATAATTGGAAGCATCTTACTAGAAAGCAGGAGAAATAGGGTTGCTCTTTCTAAGGTATACTTGGGAAAGCTTTGTGGTGACAGGTGACAATTAACTATAAAACAGGAGACAATACAGGAGAAAATCTCAAGACCCAGTAAAGCATGATGACCATGAGTATTAATTCATCCGACAAACATTTATGAACACTTTGTGCCAGGCATTGTCCTGGACCAAGAAAATGCAAAGGTGAATGTAATTGACAAGACCTTGACAGGAGACTATGTTCCATGGCAGGGGTTGGAGGAAGTAAATACAGTCATCTCTCAGTACCTGCGGAGAATTAACTCCAAGTCCCCTCCTGCAGGTATCGAAATCCAAGAATGCTCAAGTCCTTTATATAAGTGGTCTAGTATTTGCATATAATTTAGGTGCATCGTCTGTATAGCTAAATTATCTCTAGATTACGTATAATGCCTAATATATTGTAAAAGCTATGTAAATAGTTGTTATACTGTATTTTTAAAATTTGTATTCACTTTGGGAGGCCGACGTGGGCAAATCACCTGAGCCCAGGAGTTTGAGACCAGCCTGAGCAGCATATCAACACCCCCTCTCTACAAAAAGTATAAAAATTAGCCTGGCGTGATGATGCATGCCTGTAGTCCCAGATATTTAGTGGGCTGAGGTGGGCTTGAGCCCGGGAGGTTGAGGCTGCAGTGAGCAGTGATCAGCACCACTGCACTCCAGCCTGGGAAAGAGTGAGACCCCATCTCAAAAACAATTTTTGGTAACATTTTCATTTTTATATTGTTTTTGTTCGTTGTTTGTTTTCTTTTCCAAATATTTTTGATGCTCAGTTGGTAGAATCTGCAGATGCAGACTCCATGGATATGGAGACTAGCTGTGCAAGTAAAGAATGCAGTACATAGGGTCACATGGTAGAAAGCAACTGAGGTGGCAGTAGGAGTACTTGGAAAAAGACTGGGGTGAAATCCAAAGTATGAAATGAAAACAGCCTTGTCAATAGCTCAGGGAAAAATATTCCATGTAGAGGAATAAGCAAGTGTGAAGGACATAAAGTATGAAAGAGTTCAGTGGATTCAAACTATAGAAAGAAGGCCAGAGAAGATGGAATGTGACTGGCCCAGGGCAAGATGGTGGATGATATGAGCTAATATTGGAGAGCTAGGAAGGGGTAAGTTCACAATTGGTTTTAAAGATGGTAGTAAGGATATGGAATTCTATGATATAGACTCCACTGATAGGTTACAACCAGGATAGAGATGTGATATAATACAGTCATACAGTCACATGCTGCCCAATTATGTTTTAGTTGATAAAGGACTACATATACAATGGTGATCCCGTAAGATTATAATACCATACTTTTACTCTACCTTTTCTATGTTGAGATATGCTTACATACATAGATACTTGCCATTGTGTTACAGTTGCCTAGAGTATTCAGTGCAGTAACAACATACTATCTAGCTTTGTATCCTGGGAGCAGTAGGCTATCCATGCAGCCTCTGAGTGTAGTAGGCTGTACCATCTAGCTTTGTGTAAGTCCACTCTGTGATGGTCACATGTGATGAAATTGCCTATTGATGCATTCCTCAGACTGTTATCCCCATCATTAAGGGATGCATGATAGTGCCTATCTATCTATCTATCTATCTATCTATCTATCTATCTATCTATCTATCTATCTATCTAGATACAGATATAGCAGGTCCTGGTTTCACTCAGCATCATCTCCTTGTAACATTGATGAGGAAAAAAAGTTGAATCGCAGCTTGTGTCGCTGTCTGTGTGGAGTTTGCACGTTCGTCTGTGTGGGTTTCCTCTAGGTATTCTGGTTTCTTCCCACATCCCAAAGATGTGCACATTAGGCGAATTGGCATGTCTACATGATCCCGGTGTGAGTGTGTAAATGTGTATATATATGTATGAATGTGCCCTGTGTTGGAATGGGATCCTTCTAGGGCTTCTTCCTGCCTTGTGCCCTGAGCTTCCAGGATAAGTTCTGGTCACCTATGACCCTGTAATGGAATAATTAGCTAAAGGATTATAATACTTGTTTCTATTAATCTTTTAAAAATGTATGTATAGTTCACATTTATTTCAGTGTTTCAATATTAGAAGTGTTTAGGTTTTTATTTAGAAGTTTAGTGACATTTTGGTGATCAAAAATATGCCATGGGAACTTAACTTTTGTTTATATCAATTATCTTGTGGTAAAATTGGTTTCATTATGCCTTGTTTCACTTCAAGCTGCAGTTTCCAAGAACCTATCAATGATGTTAAGTGAACAGTTACTGTATCATATAGATGATGATTGTCGCTGCTAAACACAATGAGTTGGGAAAGGGTGGGATTGAAAACAGAAAGATTACTTAGTAGACTATTGAAGCAGTTTAGTTGAGAGCTGATGGAAGGTTGAATTAAGATACTGGTGGTAGAGAAAGAAGTTCTTATGTTTGAGTTATATTTTAGGGATGGACTTGACAGGATTTCTGAAGAATTGAGAGAGTGCAGGAGCAGGAGGATAAGCAAAAGGTGGGAGTCAGAATCAGAGGTGACTGCTGTTCCTTCATTTGAACATCTGGATGATAATGGTGCCATTTCCTGCAATGAAGAGGCAAAGAATAGACTAAGGGCATGGTGTCAAGAGTGCCCTCTGGGGCATGTTTTGTTTGGGTGGTTATTTAGTAGACAGCCAAGTAGAGGAGCTGGACAGGCACTTAACTGTACAGTTGTATGGAAGGAGAATAAAGGATGGATGTCTTGTATATCTCAAGAACTTCTGAGGGTTGATACACAAGGGAACATAGGAATATAATGAGGCTGTAAGCTTTTTGAGATAAATATTGGTGAAGGTTGATATTGATGTGTTAATTTTGAAAACATCAAATACCTAACTAGGCAACAGTTGATTTTAATGTTTATAAAGGCCTATTAAAGTTCTCCCTACATGAGATAGGTCTCTTTGATTAAGAAGCTAGGGGGAAAAATTCAGTGTTTTTTTTTTCACATGAGCACTGCAGTTTACTCAAGACTCCCTCATGTTTACTAAAAATGTCTTAACAAGAGCCCCTCAAGTCCTTTTGCACTTGTGCTTCCTGGGTTTCCTTTCTGAAGAACAGAGGTAAATGAACTCAATGATTTCTGAAGATAAACTAGGTGTTAATTTATTTTGTTTGTGTTAGAATTCTAGGTCTCAGGGCCTCCTTTAGTTAAAACAGCCACTCTTAAAAAGGACTCAGAATGACTGAAACATTTAAGGGATGGCAAAACTCTGAGTTTTATTATGTACATTTACCATGGTGGGTAAACGTTGGAATGCCGAGGTCGTTTGGCCCTTGGCCAGGGAGTCTGAGTTCCATTTTGGAGTGAGGAGGGTAGAGATGCGTCTCCCTTCATAGCAAAGCAGCAGGGGCCTTCTCAGCTACGTTTATTAGCAAAACTGCTTCAGAGCCCTCTCTCACTCTGTGAAATCTTTGATCTTAAAAGGGATTTTGTCTTGTTTTTTATTCTTTTAATTTAAACTTTATATGATGTTAGCTTTTTAACAAGCAAATTCTGCCTTTCTTCCCCCATAACCACCTTTGTAGGACTACACACGGATTTATTTTGCTGGCGAGTACAGTGATTTCATTACCTTTCACCATGTGTAGTATGACTCCATGGCAGTTTTGTTCAAGCCCTTTGGTGGGAGAGTCTGCTGAATTTGTAAAGGTGTCATTATTTATTCTTTTAATATTCTCAAACAGCAGCAGTTATGTTGCTAGCTTGAAATAAAGGCATTGAATTCAAGACCATGAGAGATTGCCTCAGGATGTCTGCAGCAGGAAGTATTTGCTATTTTCAATATCAATTTCTTGACCACTTGAATCATATCTTAACCTTTTGCCAAATATTGACTATTCCTGTCAGATGGGGGCATATTGCCTTTTGTTGAAAACTAGTTGAACAGATCATGTCAGAAATGAAGGAAGAATAAAGTTTGCATGATTAAAATAAATCATAAGATCTTGGTTCAAGTTCCAAAAGACTAGAGAAGGGTAGATAAGTTGAAGTTCTTTGGTTCCGGCCAGCAGAGGCAAATATCCTTCTGTAACTAGACTGTTGAGCTGAGAATTGTGGCCTTATTAAAAGAAATAGCAGAGACTTGAGAAACTTTGGGGAAACTATAGACTGATGTTTCTCTGGGGACTGTTTCCCGGGAAGATTGGGGTGATAGGCCTATTGCAGGTTGCTTGGTCTGTACTTTCTGAATCTTACCCACTCTTCTTTTACTATTTGTACACTCCCAAAGAAGGCTGCCTCTGTTTTTCTTTTTTGTGTAAAATAATTGGTTAATCTTCTGCTTTTAGTGTCTGCGTCCTTGTACATCTTTTAGATGGAGAGAGACAGTGTGTCTGGGCTTTTATACTGTCTCCACTAACAAGTATGCCTTATGCTAAATTCAATTTTCTCACTTATAAAATGGATTTCATTTCTACCTCAATGTGGGCATTAAATACAAATAGGAGACAATAAGGATTGAAAAGTATGTGGACTTTTGAGTGCATCCTGGTTTTGAGTCTTATTGGTGGTGTCATTCTGGGCAAGTTATTTTACCTCTCTAGGCCTCAGTTTCTCCACATGTATAATTGAGATAATGTCTGTGTTGTAGAGTGGTTGTAAATGAGGTAGAGAAAATACTTAGCCCAGTGCTAACTGAAATAGGCACAATAGGGAGTAGCTGCTATCACTACAATGTTTTATATACATACCATGGAGCCTAACATAAATTGGGCTGGCTCTGAGCCTGTATAGACACACATATATAGTTAGCATCTTATCATGTCCTGATCTTATAATGCAGTTTTATGGCATTGACTTTAAAGGAAAGCATTGCAGCAGACCCAAGAACCTAAAGCCATGAGTCTTGCCTCATACAGAACCCATCAAGTACCAGGAACCTCGGCTACGGGGGCATCTTGGTGGAATTTAGTGTTTTGTAGTCATCAGTTGTCAGAGAAGATCTTGACTCGATGGAGTCCTAGTGTCAGAACTTCCACAGCCAGTGTCAACTGGGTATCAGCCTTGGGCATTTTTTTTAGGGCCATCTTTCATATGTGAGAGGGTAGTTATAGATGGTCCACAGTATTGGTCTCAAGGTCTTGGAATTTTCCCGTGATGGAGCCATGTGATATGGATGCACTGGCTGGTCCCTGGTTTGTGTCTGGTTTTCCAGTAGAGAAGTAATTACTCATGTGGGCTCTGATAGCAGGATGCTGATTTACATTGTATAAAAGAAGGGTTCTGTTGACAAAGAAATCTGGAAAATGAAAGGAATGTATCTTAGAATACAGAGCTAGACATGAGTACTAGTTCCAGATATTCTATCTACTGCCTTTTGTAATGTGTTAATAATCTTAGAACATTTTATTAAACTCCCACCAGATGCCTAGCACTATGCTTGGCATTTTATATATGTTATCTCTAATTTTCCCAAGCCCTTCAGAATCCTTTGCTGTACCTCAGTGCTGCAGTTGATAAAACCAAAGCTCAGATTACATGGCTTCATCATGCCCACAAAACTAGGGGAAGATCTGGGCTTCTCACCCAAGTCACACTGATGCCAAAGACCAGGCTTGCCACACTCTTGGGGGTACTGTGTGTGTTATTCCCAAGGGAAAAAAACGACGCTGCCTAAAATGATACTTCGAAAACCATACCTCCACTGGGTTGATCTGAGGAATGCTGAGCTGGTAGTAATGCCTGGGGAAGAAGTAACTCTCCGCATGCTTAATATTTACAAATGATAAGGCATGGATAGAAATCAAATTAAAGATCCTGGGCTTAAACCTGAAGCAGGGTCTTGGAGGCCATCTGATTGTGTCAGCTGTTAATATTTTAGGTGCTAAGTCACAAGGAGGCCCAGAAAGTTCCAAGAGACAGACACGGGGCAGTCAGGGTGAGAAACAACCTGGAGGGATTTAGGACAGCAACCATATTCCAATTAGTTTATAGAGTTTTTTTTTCTTCTTATTTTGGTGTCTAAGTATGAATCAATTGCCCATCAGCTGAATGCCAGCCTTGTCAGAGGGGTAAAGTCGGTTTGAGGCACTGCGATGTTTCCTAACTTGCCAGGTGATAAGTTGCACACCTGCCCCTATTGCTATAAAGCCTTGTTTGTTTTCTAGTGGAGGGGGCAGGAAGACAAGTGGCTCGGCACAGAGAATCTTTTGTCTGCTTCAGCTGTTTTCTTGTTTTAAAGCCAATATCAGTAGAAGTAGTCCTTGTTTTTTTCAGCATTGTTTACTTTCCAATATTTATATGGGGTTATCTATCATGCCCTTCCCTGGAGCACTATTTTTTAAAGGATAAGCAAGTTTAGCTCCTTCAGCTTCTCCTAAATTTTAAATCAGAGAAGAATTCTACATGTTCCTTTTTTCCCTATAGTGATTGAGGTGAAAGCCAAAAAATTTCTCAGCTCCTCTAATTGTCTTCCCCATGAGTGATGATTTTTATTCTTCTAGATTCAAAATCTGATTTAAAAATTCTGCAAAACACATTGTTTTTACATAGAGTCAATGATTCCCCATGTCTTATGTACTTTGTTGATATGAACTTAAACGCTTGGTTAATTTAAAATGAAGAAGGTGTTAAACCTGTTTGATTTGGTTCCCAGATTTTGCTTTTATCCCAATTCCATATCTAGCTGGAGAGAGACTTCAGGGGCTCAATGATCCATCATGCTCCCCCACATTTCTTGGGGTGCTCTTGCATCAGGGGATTACTGGAGGCTTGAGAACTTTTCTGGATGTGGGGTGGGGGGGGCAAGGGGTGTGAAGGACTTGTAGCTATCTATTTTCTATACATTCTCTGTGTAATTTTCACCTGTAAGCACAATGACATTTATAAACAGAATGGGAAAACATTTATTTTTATCAAGAATCTCTACTTTTCTCATTTCTCAGAAGGGACATTTTATGGCTGCTTTCTCCAAACTTTCAGAGTAAATCAGTAGCTAAACGAGGACTTTGTCACTAACCTCAGAGATGATGATGGAGTTGTGAATTTTGTCTTGTTAAAATAACTTTCCATTGAAGCTTCCTTTTCACTCCAATTTATGGATTTTGTGGTCTCCCATCTATTCTTTCAATCCCAATAGGGAGCTTATTATTTGGCAGTTTCCTCTGAAACATTATGGTTCTGGAAGTTGACTCTGGATTGATCTCCACTGATCCCGTCAGCAGGGACCATGGGACCAGCCTGTCTCCCATTAAGACCTATGCTTTGACTAAACCAAATTCCCTGAGGAAGCTAGGCTGAGCTAGCTGGGACCACATGTGATGTTATAGGGTGGTATCAGGCAGGCAGACTTCTGATGGCCCTTTCAGTTTCAGTAGATGCCTGGATTTTCTACTGGCACTGAGCCAGAGGCTGCTAGACTCAGAGGTGCCTGTAACCACTTGGTGACTTGATTTTCAAAACTGAACTTGAGAAACTGGCAGTCTGTCATATCTAGACTCAGAAGCAATGGGTCACAATATCTTTTCCATATAAGTCACTCATGCTTCTTTGCCACATTATTTGATAATGGTTTCATGTCATGAATGCACCAGTAGAGAGATCTTATGGAATGCCATTTCTAAACCAGATAAAGGTCTTTGCAATTTAGTAAATATATTGGCATGAATAAGGACAGGCATATATTTGCTGTCACCCTTCTCTAAACATGGAGGAATAACCTGGTGTAGAGGATGATGGAATTGGAGTTAAGAGACATAGGTTCTTGCCATGCTGACAAGAGCTAAGTGAGGCACTGGACTTCTTTATGCCAAGAATTCATGGAAAATGCCATGGGAGTCATTCTCTGGTTAACAGAGGTCAAATGAGGATCTGAGTAAAAACTGTGATGTCTGTTGCCTTTATAGGCAAAATGAGTGGGTTAAGGTATTGACTGTAAAGCCCAGGGGAAGTGATGATGCTGAAAGTTAATATGTAAAGTGATGGTGGGAAGATGAATATCAGCATAGATCAGGAGTAGGAACCAGCAGTTCTTTAGTAGTTTTGTACAAGTGATGGTCGTGGGCTTGGTGATTTATCAGGTGTGTTCCAGAGTAGGGCAGGAAGACACAGAGATACTATTTAAAAATCTAGGAGTAATGAACGTCTGAAAAGGAAGAAAACTGAACTTATAATGCCAAATTGAGAAAAACATAAAATGATAAATATATTAGGGTTCTCTAGAGGGACAGAACTAATAGGATAGATGTATGTATGAAAGGGAGTTTATTAAGGAGTGTTGACTCACATGATCACAAGTTGAAGTCCCACAATAGGCCATCTGCAAGCTGAGGAGTAAGGAACCAGTCCAAGTCCCAAAACCTCAGAAGTAGGGAAGCCAGCAGTGCAGCAATCAGTCTGTGGCCAAAGGCCCGAGAGCCCCTGGCAAACCACTGGTGTATATGTCCAAGAGTTTAAAAGCTGAAGAACTTGGAGTCTGATGTTCCAGGGCAGGAAGCATCCAGCATGGGAGAAAGATGAAGGCTGGAAGACTCAGCAGGTCTTCTCTTCCATCTTTTCCTGCCTGCTATATCCTAGCCACACTGGAAATTGATTAGATGGTGCCCACTCAGATTGAGGGTGGGTCTGTCTCATTCCATCCACCGAGTCAAATGTTAATCTCCGATGGCCACATTCTCACAGACACACAGGAACAATACCTTGCATCCTTCAGTCCAATCAAATTGACACTATTAACCATCACAATAAAGGTACTTCTAATAGAATATTGCCTCCATTATGTCTGCCCAAGTATTACGAAGTAAAAGTTGAGGCCACAGGGAGAAGAACACCCAAGCAGAGTTTTTGCAGTGGAGAAGCCAGTTCACAGAGCAACTCAAAGGGCTATTTCAGACAAGGTTCAAGTAGCAATTCCTCGGTAATTCCAATTTCTTTATCACAGTGGATCACTCCATCGTTTTTTGTTTTTTTGTTTTCTTTTTTCCTTCAGACTGAGTCTCACTGTGTCACTCAGGCTGGAGTGTAGTGGTGCGATCTTGGCTCACTGCAACTTCTGCCTCCCGGATTCAAGCAATTCTCCCTGCCTCAGCTGCCTCAGTTGCTGGGATTACAGGTGCCCATCACCATACCCGGTTAATTTTTGTGTTTTTTAGTAGAGATGGGGTTTGCCATATTGGCCAGACTGGTCTTGAACCCCTGACCTCAGATGATGTGCCTGCCTCGGCCTCCCAAAATGCTGGGATGAGTCACTGTGCCTGGGCCACACCATCTTATATTGCTGAGATTTATGCCATAAACTTCAGTGCAATTTTTGATTCATTATTTGTGGTAAGGAACTATATGTGAAGCTGGTTTCTCTACCCCAGCTTCTGGTGGTTTAACACAATGATAGAGCACAAGACCTTGGAGTCAGATGACTGGATTCAAATTCTAGCTCTGCCCCTTAGTAGCCATGTGACTTTGGGCAAGTTTCTTTGTTTCTCTCAATGCCTCTTTTTAGTCCTTTGCAAAAGGAAGATAATAATAGTATCTACCTCATAGGGATGTTGCAAAGAATTAAGAGACAGAAAATATCTATTTCATAATAAGTGTTCAATATATGTTAGCTACTGTTATTATCAGTATTAGATTCACAGATTTCCTTCAGGACTAACTGTTGTAGTGGAAGCATCATGAATTAAACACTGGGACAAATCCAGACTTGAATACTGACTTTTGCACTTATCACCTGGGTGACCATGGGTAAGCCATTCAACTATTTTGAGTTTCATTTGTACCCACCTGCAAAATGGTGCTCATGGTACTTGCATGCAGCACTGTTGGGGCTTTAATACATGAAGCACAGTGCCTGGTTTGAGATGGCTTTCTCATAAATGATAGCTACTATCATTATTGCTGCCATATTTTTTTCTTGTATATAAACATAGGCTTAAGATTCCCCATGGGTAAGAAACATAACTGAGATTCAAGGCCTATCATTCCCTGTCCCAAGGTTAGGATTTATATTGAACTTCTATTTATTTGCACTACTGGCTCAAACTTCTTGTCCTTTCTTGACTTTGGCCTTTGGTATCTCTTCTGATCTTTTAAGTCTTTATCCTTCTAGGCTTATCTAGATATTCTGACTTCTTGTTGAGGCCCTGCCAATTCATCCCTGAGCCTAGCTCCAGTATTTACGTTAAGCATATGACTTAATTTTCCTGAGCCTTAACCATCTTTCAAATGGTCATTCTAATAATGATCTTATTAGATCTTTGTGGGGCGTGATAAAGTACCAAACTATATCCACCATTCAGATGGTGCTCTGTGTTAAATTGGTTGCCCTGGAAACAGACTCTGAGGCAGAGATTTATATGTAGATTTTTGGGGGCAGTGATCTCTGGAATAATATCTATAAGAAAGTGAGGGTTGCAGGATTAGGCAGAGGGTGAAGTTGAATTGCAGTGCAATTGCGAATGAGGCTTCAGCCAAACCCAAGGGAAGACTCCAATTGGGCTGATCCTTTAGGATTATCCCAAGGGGGCCCAGCTTTTGTTACTGCATCATCCAGTCATTGGATGGGGGCTGCCTAGGGTGGATGGTTGAGTGTGTAGCTCCCTTTGACCAAGGGCAGTTCCCGGAGAGGGGTGCAGCTATGAGCAGTCAGTAGGCAGCACTTCTGATAGCTGCAGGATTGAGGGCCTCTGCCCTGAAGGCGATCTGGGCACACAGCACAGTATCCACTATATGCTCAGTAATTTTGAATTACTTCTCTTCAATTCTTTGGCATCCATTTCCTTTCTCTTGTTGTAGCTCTAAGTTTCACCCTGATTAGTGCTTGTCTTTTTCTCTAGAGAGTCCCCACTTCTGATGTTGCTCCTTTTGAGTTGAAATAGGTTATCATTTTATGATTTTCATCTTTCTTACCTTGGGAGCTAGTTGCAGCAAGGGTTCAGGGGTGAATTAGGGAAACCAGTTATTCTTCTCTCATTGTCCAATGAATAAAGACTTAAAGTGGAGGCGGTATCTTTCTTTTTTAAATTTAATGACCACTTCTGAACATTTGATGTTGAATCTACTCAATTTTGTGATGAACAGATTTGTAAGGCTGTGTCTATGCTAAACACAAAAGAATGCTGTGATCAGTTAATGGCGTATAAGAATATATAGGCCTATTATACTCTAACAACAGAGGACACTTTTGTAACCCCAGGTGTGTGGGAGTTTTTTCTCTCACCTGGGTGTCCTGTAATTCAGTTCGATTCTGACAGTATCTACCTGGAGAGAGTGTCACATCCCACAGGTTGAGGACTCAGCCCCACAAGACTTTCCCCCACTTTAGGTGCCAGTCACAAGTAATAAGTTGTTACCGATACTTCTGACCAACCACACTTCTCAAGTTCAATTAATTTGCTAGAGTGGCTCACAGAACCAAGCCAAGTACTTTACTTTTTTTAACCCATTCGTTATAAAGGATATTACAAATGATACAGATTAAGAGATGCACAGGACAAGATATGGGAAAAGGAGCAAAGAGCTTCCGTGCCCCCCGTGGGCATGCCACCCTCCAGAACCCTCCATGTGTTCAGCCATCTGGAAGCTCTTTGAGGCCCTGTTCTTTTGAGGTTTTTTGGAGGCTTCACTATGTAGGCATGATTGGTCAAATCATTGCCTATTAGCGATCAAGTTACCTTTCGGCCCCTTTCTCCTCCCTATAGGTTAGGGAGTAGGACTGAAAGTCTCAACCCTCTAATCATGCCTTTATTTTCTTGTGACCAGCTCCCATCCTGAAGCCACCCAGGGACCCCCAGCCACCAGGCATCTCATTAGCATACAGAAGAGACTCATGTCACTCCAGAGATGACAAGGATTTTAGGAGCTGTATGTAAGGAAACAGGATGAAGGCCAAATATATAAAAATCCCATCATACATCACAATGTTACATGGTGTCTGCTATGGGAGTGGGTTAAGAGACTGGGGGTGCTCATGCTCCATTTTTGTCATTTTAAATATAGGGCTTTGTCTTCCCTTTCAATGTTAGATATAAAAATGCTTTGGCTTTTTCTGGTCTTCTGGGGTAAATTTCTATACCAACGTTCACAGCTTGTTTGCCCCTTTAAAGATAATTAAACCATATGCCTACAGTTGTTTCTCAGGTCATCTTAAACACTTTTACAGCTTCATCTCCTGGAAACCTTTCATTAAATAATTAAGAGTTCATTAAGAAAATTGGGCTACTTTCACAAATGCCTTTTTTAAAAAAAAATAATTTTAACTTTTTTAGTGTAGCAACCTGCCTGATCAACACAAATACTTTTCTATTTGCCTTCCTGTTAAATCGGGACTCACCTTTTGTGAATATATTACATTAATGCTTGTTTGTTTTATGGATTTGTTTAGCATATCCCCTAAGGAATATTCTTTCTCTGCCATCCTTTCCTGTCTTCAATTGTGTAAAGTCCCAGAAGGCAAATACTATGTCTTTTAAAATTGTATTGTACAGTGCTGTGCACAAATGAGCAATTAATTCTCAAAATACTGACAGTGGGAAAAGGCACAAAGGAACTGATAGTATCTTAAATGATTTAAACGATATCTTTAATGCATTGGTTATCCCCCATTTTTTTTTCTAATAAAAGCTGTCAGAAAGAAACAAGATAATGTTCAAAGTATATTGAGTTTCTCTGAACTGAAGTTCTGGTTAAATTAAAATTATTATTAAAAGATCAGTCTTAGGTGTTTCTGTCTATATCCACAAGCTGTTATTGTTAGATGCTTTTACCAGGCTCTTTAAATTGTCCTCATGAGCTTAAAAGCCTGAAGAATAGCAATGGTGGCACTGGGGAAGGTGGAGGATCCGTACTTGATGTGAGTCAAGGGTGGTCAAACTTTCTGTAAAGAGCTACACAGTATGAATATTTTCAACTCTGTAGGCCATAAGGTCTATGTCACAACTACTCAACTCTACTTTTGTAGCATGGAAGCATCTGTAGACAATATGTAAATAAATCATGGTGGTATGCTAATGAAACTTTATCTTCAAAAAGAGAGGAGGGTCAGGTTTAGCCTGTGGGCTATGATGGCTAATGCCTGATTCAGGTGGTTAGACTATATTCCCCTGATTACTCCTGCGCTGATTCTGAAATTCATCACTAAATTGAACCAATGGCAAGAGAGATACAATTGAAAAGTCAAGAATGTGAAAACAGTTTTAATGACTTATATTCACAACATTTGTTGCCTTGTTTGGTTACTCCTGGGCATGGCACTCAGGAATGCTCAATAAAGAATAGGTTCCCCTGGGACAGTTCCTAGTTCCCAAGGTCCTGGGTACTCCCATTTTTAAGATCTTGGTCACTAAGTGGTCTCAGTATGGTCTACTTCACTTAGTAACTGCCAGATTTGGGGAATCCACTGGTTTTCTCTGCACCTAACTGCATTTTTCTTTCCTGGATTAAGCAGATTGTGGTATCTTCCCTACTGACTTTCAGGGTTATTGTAATGGCTGAGTGAAATATTGCTCAAGAGCACACTTCGTCACACATTCCTATTAAAAAAAAATATTAAGTTTGCTCGACCCACTTTTTCTCTAAACCTGAGCATGGTACTTGGTTGATTTTTTTTTTTTTTTTTTCTCAACAGATTTGTATGCCTGTGTTTGAGTGATTTTAAATATCCAAGTATAGTAAAATAATTGAATGATTCTTAAGCTTTGCTTCATTTTTGCAGCATTTTTAAAAATCCTGATGCTTTGGCAACACCTCAGATTAACTGAATCTGAATCTCTGTGAGGGGGACGCAGCGTTAATATGCTTTTAAAACTACCCAAGTGTATCATTTTCTGTTGCTACTGAAACAAATTACCACAAATTTAGTAGCTTAAAATAACACAAATTTATTATCTCACAGTGTTGTAGGTTATACATCTGACACGGGTCTCATCTGAGCTATAGTCAAGGTGCTAGCAAGTCTGCATTCTTTTCTGGAGGCTCTAGGCAAGCTTGTCCAACCTGCAGGCCCCATGCAGTCCAGGATGACTTTGAGTGTGGCCCAACACAAATTTGTAAACTTTCTTAAAATATTATGAGATTTTTTAAATGCTATTTTCTTTTTAGCTCATTAGCTATCATTAGTGTTAGTGTATTTTATGTGTGGTCCAAGACAATTCTTCTTCTTCCATTGTGGCCCAGGGAAGCCAAAAGATCGGACACCCGTGCTCTGGAAGATAATGCATTCCTTTGCCTTTTGCAGACTCTGAAGAGGCCACCCATGGTCCTTGGTTCATGGCCCCCTTCCTTTTCCAAGTCAGCAAGAGCAGGTCAAACTCCCCTTTTATCTCATCACTATGACCTTTGACTCAACTCATTTTTCATCCTTTCCCCCTTTCAAGGACATTGGGCCCATCTGGATGATCCAAGTTAATTCCTCTGTTTTAAGATCAGCTGATTAACAACCTTAATTCCATCTGCCATGTAGCCTAACTTACTCCCAGGTTCTGGGGAGTATGATATGTACAGCTTTTGGAGCCCATTATTCTGCCTACCACACCAGATAATTACTACTCTGAAAGGGAAAAGTATATAAGCCCTAACTAGTAGAAGCAAATTATTCCCACATGTGTTCTGTTGACGGCTAGTGCATAAGCATTTATTCCTTCACTGATTCATTCTTTCAATAAATGGTGATTTCCTTTTGTGTTCTTGGCATTGATTCTAGAGATACAATGATAAACATTGTGGTGAAGGTCTAATGGAAAGAAAAACATATTTAAATAGAGAAAACCCAGATGCCTTGGGTCCTCATAGAAAGGGTCCTTTCCCAGATTTTGAGACCAGGCTAGGATTTGTGGAAGAAGTGATGTGGGAATTACATAGGTATAGAATATGGAATAAAAATAGCCTTAGTAGCTCTTCCAGACACTTAATGCATTATCTTTAACCCTTACTACAAACTTGTATAGTGCATACTATTACTACCATTTTGCAGATGTGGAAACTGAATCTCATGAAGATGAAATAATAATAATAGTTATCATATTATTATGTGAAATCATGTGTGTAGATCTATACTAGGGCATTTTAGAATGGCCGTCGTTCCTTTAAACACTGGGCTAATATTTTGCTATCTTCCAAGTTCAAGTGTCTTTCTGAAGAAAAAGAAAAAAGAACAGAAATCTGATTCATCCTCTCTGGTTATAACTGACACATAGCCACATAAGTGTTTAGCCTTGTGGCTTGTTTTCTGTCTGAACCAGAAGAGTACCATGTTCTCAATGGAGGCTTAGTCAGTATGGATTTTATTGGGTGTAACAGGACTCCCAGCATAGTCACTGTGTTACCACTGTCAGCGTTGTAGTTAATCCAGGTATAAAAGTGACTGGATATGAGGATCTGGTGTCTTCTGGAGCTAAGCAGTGAAGGGTCATTTGAAGATTTCAGTGCCTGCTGCTCTTTTGAAAAGTGAGTAGGAGAACCTAGTTTAGTGTTCTTAGACTTACTTAGCTCCTCTTTTCCATCTTAGACCTAACAGATCCACTTGGGGTGCTTCTACCATGCATCTGTTTTTATTGAGTCATTTGACTTTCACAAGTAGCCAGATTTAGTTTCTCTGTCACAAGAATAGAGATAATACTTCCTAGTCATTTCTTATCTATCATATCTATAATAACTGAAGGAAAAACCTACAGTGTATAGAATATTGGGATACATTGGCAATATCTAAAAGAGGCTTTAAATAATTTTTTTGAGTTGCTTCATTCTAGACATTGATGCGTGAAATATAAAGATAAATAGGAAGGCCAAGGTTTAGTGATAAAATGCAGATAACTAAATGAAGGAAATAAAAGCGCATTACAATGGATTAAGAAAGGGCTTTAGGCCAAATTTTAAGACCAACTAAGGATTTCTGGAGGAAGTGATGCTCAATGGTGATACAAGGATTAGGTAAGTAGAGAATGTTGGATAATAACTGCCTGAATGCCTACTCTGGGCAGTTAATAAATGATATTTAATTCTCTCAAAACCGTGCACAGCGGTTACTATTACCACTGTGTTGCAGATGGGTCTCCTACACAGCAAGTAACTTTTAAGGTCTCATAAAGAAAATGACAAAACTGGAATTGGGCTGGGAAAAGACTAAGCTTCAGTACTAATGTAATGGCCATTAGCCATGTATTTAAATTTAAATTACTTCGGCTATTGGATATTTAAACTTAATTTTTTTTAATTAAAAAAATGAAGCTCCTTCTTTACACTTCACTCAGGTACTCAACAGTCACATGTGGCTAGCTGCCCCATATTGGGTGTGCAGATTAAAGAACAGTTCCTTCATTGCAGAAAGTTTTATGGGATAGCATTGCTCTAAGGTGTTTAGAAAGTATTTAAAGGTTTTCTAGAACTTTTTTGCATTAGTAACATATCAGTACCATGTAGGCACCTAGACTATTGGAACCAGAAGCAGACTTTATTTCTATATGCGTAGCTCTGTTCTACCCTTACTAGTCACAAGGTAGATAACAAAAGATTGAAAAAGAGGCTTCACTCAACCTGTTCTACTAATACGTGGAGAGTGGGACGAGAATTTGGGGGTTCACATGGTTAGTATTTTCAGGGGATCACATGTTTCTTGTGCAGGATTTATCTATGGAAAATGCAAGTGGTGAACTTGGCATGGGGATAACAGCAGGCTATTTTGGCAAAGTGAAGCACTGCTACTATGTATTGAGAGAGTACCTAATAAATCAGATGAGTCAAATGTGGCAAAGTGGAAATGATTAAGCTAATTTTCAAGTGATATCTAAACATCCACTTATAGATAAACTAGTAATACACTTAAAGAAGTTATTCTTATAAGAATATTCATTAATACAGATCCTTAATATTAATAATCATTAATACAGACCCTTAAAATACTCCAATGTTATTTCTCTCATCTTAGTGGAAGTTTACCTTCCATAGTGCTCTCAACTTATCTAAGGAACTTTATAAGTTTTAAATCCTATCATCTTCGAAGTCATCCTATAAAGAGGGATGGACAAGTATTACGATCAGCAGTGAACAGGTGAGGGAAATAGGGTACACAGAGGTTTACTTTTCTGTTAAAGTAGGTGATCCGGGGTTGATTCCACATCTGTTGGCGCCTAATCTTCAGATATTTCCAACAGCCCAATAAAGGAAAGCAACCTCACTTATTTAAGGAAAACAAACCTATAATTACTGTTTTTTCCCATTGTTTCAAAAGTTTACCCCTAAACACTTCATATTAATGATATTTTACTGCTCTCCAGAAGATGCGGACTCATGCAGGATTGAAGAGAATCCAGTAGGCAGTTTGTGGAGTCATTCAGTACATACACATGACTTTTCGTATCAATGCTGGAGCCGTAGGAGACAATGAATAGTTGCTGTTTAATCACCTAGTAAGGACTAAGTAGTAACCAAATGTAGGCACCTAAAGTGGATCTTGCTTTGCTTATTACTGAGAAACACTCATAGTTTCTATCACTGTTACAGGTCATTAAAGTGGAATGGGTTTGTTATTGATGGTCTGTGTAGCAATTCCAGTGTGATTGATACCAGCAAACACACATGGAGTGAACTGTCTTGCTCTAGTCTACAAATAGAGATCAGTGACTATTTTATTTGCTCAACCCTGCCTCCAGTCCATGGCTGTGGCCTCCATCATGAAGTAGCTGGAATGATTAATGATCTGTTGGAGGTATTAATGCCTCTTGTTTTGGTACTCTAATTATAGAAGCAGATTGGAGCCAAGCTTTTAGAGTGGGTTTGAGATTGAAAGATACTTGAAAAGCAGGTGATTGGTCCAACACTTCCACTTCTTTCAATTTAACCATAAATCAGTTGTGAGTGATTTTTTCACTGTAATTTTTCATAGGTTTTGAACTTCAGTAATGAGCATCCCTGTCCCAAAGTGAAACTGTGATTTTCCTAGATCTTGTTGGAAGAAGATGAAGATTTATGAAGGGGAATAGAAGGAAATATATTGCATTTCTTTTTATCCTCTGCTTGGTATTTTTCTCTTCCTTTCCTGTACTTCAACCCCTATAAGTCTCAACTTTTATACATGCCACACATGGCATATAGTATTTGGAAATGGGGAAGCTGCAGTGTGTCTTGACCTACTTTCCAGTGACTGTACAATTACAAATAAGAAGTTGATGCTATATAAAGTAGTATTACATTCCACACTGAAAAGAACATATGGAGAAGCAAAGAGTGCATTTGCCCAAGGAGCACCAATTTTTAAAACTCATTTGCTGAATTTGTTGACTTAATTTTTTTTTTTTTTCAAGTTGAGGATGGCTCAAGGCATTGCTAACACCCAAGAAGCTACCATGAGGACTGTGGAAAAAATTCTGAGGAACCCTAGGTGAAGAGATAGGTTTAAATTGGAATCAGTTTGACAATTTTTCCTTCCCTAACTAGAACTGCAGCTTACCCCATTGTGGGTAATGTAATACATCTGTGCCTGATGAAAATCTGGCTTGCAAATTGTGGAAAAGCACAGAATTTTTTACATTTGTATAATTTTTATTTTTTAAAGCATTTTATTATCTGGGAAGTAGATTGGCAGCAAAGGGCATCTTAAAATAGATTGCTTATAGACAGTCAAATGCAGCAAATGCACGTTTACTTTTATACTATAGCACGTGGAAAATTCCACCAGGTCTTACAGGCTATTCAATTTTTGTAGCTGTAACACTAAACTCCTATGTATTTGAGTAATGTATTACATTTATCATTTATTTAAAATATGAGGTTCATATATTAACAGGTTTGTATTCCAATTCTATGAATGGAAAGAATGATCCCCTTCTGTATTAGGTTTCTCCAGAGAAGCAGAACCAATAGAGCGTATTTAGAGGTATACAGAAAGAGATTTATTATGAGGGACTGGCTTATGCAATTAGGGAGGCTGAGAAATTCTACGATAGACCATCTGCAAGTAGAGGCCCAGGAGAGCTGGGGGTATAGTTTCAATCTAAACCCTGAGGCCTAAGAACCAGAGGAGCCAATAGTGTAGATCCCAGTCCATGTCTGAAGACCTGAGAACCAGGAGTGCTGATGTCTGAAGGCAAGGGGAAGAAGGAGGTCCCAGCTCAAGCAGATAAATTTTTTTCTTACTTTTTTCTTTTTTTATTTTGTTTTAAGTTCCAAGATACATGTGCAGAACATGCAGGTTTATTACATAGGTATACATGTGGCGTGTTGGTTTGCTGCACCTATTGACCTGTCCTCTAAGTTCCCTCCCCTCGTCCCCCATCCCACAACAGGCCCTGGTGTATATTGTTCCCCACCCTGTGTCCGTGTGTTTTTATTGTTCAGCTCCCACTTATGAGTGAGAACATGCAGTGTTTGTTTTTCTGTTCCTGTGTTAGTTTGCTGAGGATAATGGCTTCCAGCTTCATCCATGTGCCTGCAAAGGACATGATCTCATTCCTTTTTATGGCTGCATAGTATTCCATGGTGTATATGTACCATATTTTCTTTATCCAGACTATCACTGATGGGCATTTGGGTTGATTCCATGACTTTACCATTGTAAATAGTGCTGCAGTAAACATACGTGTGCATGTGTCTTTATGGTAAAATGATTTATATTTCTCTGGGTATATACCCAGTAAATGGGATTGCCGGGTCAAATGATACTTCTGGTTGTAGATCCTTGAGGAATCACCATATTGTCTTCTACAATGGTTAAACTAATTTACATTCAGAGGGAGTTTTTTGTTCTCTTCAGACCCTCAATGATGCCTGCTCACATTGGGGAGAGTAATCTTCTACTCAGTCTACCTGTTCAAATGCTAATCTCGTCCAGAAACACCCTCACAGACACATCCAGAAATAATGCTTACCTGCTATGTTGACATCCATTAGCCCAGTCAAGTTGACACATAAGATTAATCACCACGTCTTTCTTCTTTCCTTCCAGCCTGCCTGCCTACTTTTCTTCTTAAAATATCTATTGAGCCATTATTATGTACCAAAACAGTAAGTTAGTCTTAGGTGACTGGGTAGTGGGAGGGAAAGGTAATATTAAAAATAAGATTCAGTCCCTGCCATCAAAGACCTTTCACTTTAGTTGGGAAGAGTAGAGAGCATAGGTTTTTATTATTTTTGCAGACAACAGAGTCCATTTTGAGCCAAAAAGAAAGAAAAAACTTCTTTTGAGGGCATTGATTAGCTAGCAAAGTCTTTGGAAGGCCTAGGAAACCAGTTTTTTGGTTTGTTTCTGTTTTAAGAGACAGGGTTCTCTCTCTGTCCCTTAGACTGGAGTTCAGTGGGGCAATCATAGCTCACTGCAGCTTGGAAGTCCTTGGAAGGCTTTCCTTCCACCCCAGCCTTCCAAAGTGTTGGGATCACAGGTGTGAGCCACTGCACCTGGCCTGGAAACCGGGTTTAAATGCCACATAGCCAGATACAAGAGCAGCCAGGAGAAATGCCAAATCACCTCTCCAAGGGAAGTCCCACTGCTCTACAGTATTGAGCAAAACCCTCTGCCAGAGCTGCCACAAAAGAAGAAACTCCTTTAACACCACACTTGCAAGAAGAACTAGTGTCCCAAAGTGAAACTGTGACCTTGTGTTGCCTTTTTTTTTTTCATATCCAACCTCTTACAGGTACGCCTACTTAGCAAAACATAGGACACGTCTGCTTTCTCATCTGCAAAAAAGTCCGGGGAATGTAATTGTTGTCTTTCTAGTTTCTATTACATAGGAAGTTACATCAGATGGGTTGAAATGCATATGGAAGAAATGATCCCATAGTATCCACCTTAGGGAGACACGTTAGCAAATAACTATAATAAATTGTGTGTTATGCTGGAGTAGATAATAGTTCTGTGGGAACACCCAGTGAAGGCAACTGTCTCCAGGGGATGGAAGGGTATTTAGGGAAGCCTCTTGGAGTAGGGCTACACTTGCTGAATCTTGAAGGGTTTCAGGATTGTATTAGTTAGGATAGGATAAGATAGGTATATGTTACAGAAGCAAACAGCTTCAAAATCTCAGTGGCTAACACAGTCACAGAAAATTCCTGCAAAGTCTGTGCTCTGGGGGGCACTGGGTACAAATTTGTGGAGCCTGGTGCAAAATGAAAATATTGGGCCTCTTTTCTAAAACTTGTCGAGACAGTGATCACAGAGCATTAAGCCAAGCACAGAGCCCATCCGAGTGCAGGGTCCTGGGTGATCACATAGGTGGCATGCCCATGATGCTGGCCGTAGGTAAGGGTCCAGGAGACTCTCCAGAGAAGCTTTCTTCTACTTGGTAATTCAGTAATTCATGCAACTTCAGTCTGTGGCTCTGCGATCTCAACACAACCTCTTCCACATGTGCCAAAACTGGGCAAGAGAGAGACTGGAGGGTCACCCAGGGCATTTCACTGCCTCAACCCAGAAGTGATGCATCTTACTTCTGCTCACATTTCATTGGCTAGAACTGATCACATGGCCTTGACTGACTACCAGGTGGCTAGGAAGTGGAGACTCCTGCATGCCTAAGGAGGAGAAGGCAGGTTATGATGAATCAGCATCATCTACTCAGTGGATCAAAGAAAAGGGAATGCTATAAACAGTGTCTTTGCTATTTGAAAATACTATTTGTATTTGAATATTAATAAATTTAGAGTGGCTTAAAAATTCAAGAAACATGTTTGCTTTTTGCCAATGTACTCATTTTGAATAGAACAATTTCAAAATTAATTTTTTTTGTTTTGCTAAATCCAAGTGCTACTCGAATAATTAGCAGTAACTCATGAAAAACTCTGAGGCAGTAGCAACTAATGAAAAATGTTTGGAACAAGGAAAAATATTTCTATTTTAGTATGTATATATCTTAAGTCTTAAGATACAAATTGTATTTATTGAAAACAATGCATATTAAATACAATCAAAAATATTCTCTTGAATTTTTAAACTGTTTTTAACCAACGAATATGCTTAAATATATGTGCTCGGACAAGAAAATAATATCACTGAAATGATTCTAAAGCGTTTACCTGCTTCTATCAAGTGTTCTGAATTATCTCTATCTGTTGTGTACTCAAGTGTATTCACATATAAAATCCACTTCTAAACATGGGAAATAGGTGTTTAAAAAAGTTCACCCTTGTGTCACTGATGCCCTGTGTCTATGAATTACCCTGATGCTTTTATCTATGAATTAAAACAAAATTGCCAAGTCCAGTAACGTGGTACAGGCAACAAAAGGAGTTTAGATAAGAGATAAATAAATGTGGTTCATGGCAGACATGTCGGAGTATCTATTGACAGGTATATTTCTTTTTTTCCAGAAAACTCCTGTTAGTATTGTACACATTTAATTTGCACTCTTTTAATTTTATTCCTTTAAATTCAATGTTGCTCTTTTTGCCACTTCCACTACAGTATTGAACTACTATTAGAATGCTTTATTTTTGATGTTGTACTGTGCTTTATTGAAAAGAAATTGGTGCTCGCTTCGGCAGCACATATACTACAATTGGAACGATACAGAGAAGATTAGCATGGCCCCCGCGCAAGGATGACATGCAAATTCGTGAAGCGTTCCATATTTTTTTTTTAAAAAAGAAAAGAAAAGAAAAGAAACTGAATTTGTTCTGAAGTCCAGCCCAAATGCTTACCAATTATGCAAACTTATCATTTTTATCTATAAAATGGGAGTTATGATGATCTTAATAACAAACGTGGTGTTAAGATGATCACTAATTGCTTTTCTAACTCAAAGAAGGGAAGGGATTTACACTCTAGAGTCTGAATCAGGAGTCAGCACACTATGTTCCACGGGTACACCTACTTAGCAAAACATAGGACAATGCCTTCACTCAGTTTGTTTTTTCACTCATTTCGTTTTTTGAATGGGAACACAGACATGCCTTTCATCTATGTAACGTCTATGGCTCCTTTCCTGCTCTGACAGCAAAGTTGAGTAGTAGTTGTGACAGGCACTGTGTGGCCCACAAAGTCTAAAGTATTTACTGCCTGGCCCTTTATGGGAAAAATTTTCAAATCGCTCATCTAGAGAGTCACCAAATACCTGTTTTGATTTGAGAAAATGTAGGAATACTGCCTTAAAGGGATATGAGGTGGCCTTTAAAAAAAAAAAAAAACTTTGTACTCTATACTAGACCTAGAAAATCTCCAAGGACAACCTAACCCAGCTTTCAGCTGCTGACAGAGGTATAACATTTATCTTTTCACTCTTGAAGTGCTACCTACAGGGCCACTGCTGGCAGAGGTCATTATGCAAATGCAGACTCATCTCTCGGTGATACTACACATGAGGCATTTGCACAAATGTAGATTGTAGTAAGGCCTGAATGTAATGTATATACTTCAGTCACTTTTATGAAATTGTTCAGTCATCTGGACATTTTTCACTGTGTTTACCGGGAAATGTGAAATAGAGAATTGAGCAATTTTCTCATCAATTTGATCAAGGTAGAATGGCAACCTGGGTGCCTTTAGTCTTTCTTTTTAAATGCCTTTTTTCTCTCGATTACTAGAATTTATTTATTTATTTTACTAAATTGCCCAGTTAATTACTTCAATTTTCCAATCTATCTTAGCATTGAAGGCTAAGACTGTTAGAATTTTACATGTGGTTGGTACAACTGAGGTCTATACCCAAAGTGTAAGATTTTCAGTGTAGGACTCATGTTTGTTTATCTAACTTCTTACTTGGTCCTTTTGATCTGTAACCTAGACTGTTCAAATTTCACCTTCGAATCAATCAAGTAGATTATGGAAACACAAAAGGAAAGGAGGAGAGAAATTGGAATGAAAAACCAACAACTGACGAATTTGGAGAAATAGTGCCCTAGTGGCAAAGGAGAAGAGTTTTGAAGGAGACAACGAGGAACTAGAAGACCATGGGTTGATGCTTTGGAAATAGTTAAGTAGGGCATGAGAGGAAGCAGAAACAGCCAACACTTTAGAGTAAAGATCAATGAATAAGAGGAAATACCTTAAAAAGGATAAGCAACCAAGGAAGTTATATTCGAGAGTAACTAATCTGAGAAAATAAAACTGGTTCTGAATTCCAAAATTGTCATGATTTGAAGGGGGAATCTTGAGCGGGCTTCATCCAGTCCTACCTCGAGCAAGTGAGGGAAATCTTCTCATCAGGCTACTGCCTGTTCAAGAACTCTCTTATCTTCAGGGGTGGATATCTTCCTTGTAATATAAAGAATTGCCTATGTACAGTTGGGCAGATGGGGCAAGGAGCAAACTGTCAGGACAAGTGGACATCAACCGTTAGCATATTGGTCACTGTGGGTTGAAGGGCTTTGGTGGTATCCAAGAAATATGTCTGGGTGACATGGTCTTACAGCCCCTGGCCATGGATGGTACTTGCTTTAGGAGAGAATACTGATTTCTGGTTCTCATACCTTCCTTTTATATAGCTTTTCTCCTTCCTTCCTCTTGTTCTACTCATTTGTACAAATGGTTTGTACATTTTGAAGAGTAGCTTTTGAACTTAATAGCATAGTGTTTTTGTAGTCTTTGTTTTCTGGTTTCCCCAAGAGTGACTCATGCATTCTGAAAAAGAGCTCTTTGGGTCTGAGGAAGGAATTTTGTGGGAAGAATAATACTTTAAAATACTATAACCTGCTGAAAGTGGTTATTAGCTTTGGTGACTTAGAGTTTATTGGTGACTTTAGACATTAAAGATGCAGGGAGTCATATTTTAGGACCAAGATTCAAAGAGCATTCAAAGAGGATTTTCTTTTTGGTTGATTAGTTGGTACGTTATTTTTAGACAAGAAGTTATAAGTGGGTCCAGGAAGGTACTAGAACATTACAGAATGATGGGGAAAGTCCACACAGATCCAAGTCTCAGGCACTATAAGTTCAGGAGACATCTTTCACAATTAAAGCTAAGAACCTGTGACTAACAGAGGAGAAGGGCATTAACCAGTGTCAGATTAGGTCAGATTCTAAGAAGCAAGATGCACAGAGGTTACTGAAAGTCATAGGCTAGGGGTAGAAATAAATTTCTGCGGAGGAAGTTTTGCAAATGACTGACATGTTTCAAAAGCCCAGGCCTCTTGTAAGTGACCTTTTTTTAAGCATAAGAGGCTTTCAAAAATTTGATGAGTAAATGCCTGAGGAAGTAGTAGTTAACTTGGATCTTGAAAAACATATAGGTCAGCATGGCTGCATAAAGGGAATATGAGGTCATTCTAATTAAGAGGATTTACCTGAAGTAGGATAAAAATGGTATATGTCTGGCATATTCTGAAGACTAAGCAAACTGATATATTAAAGTCAATGTATTCCAAAAGTTGATGTGAGATCTGAGGGTCTCGTTGTAGCTTTGGGTATGTGTGTATGTGTGTATGTATGCTTTTCACTGAGTGCAAGTGTATAAACTATTAACCAAGCTAGGTTATAAACTGGAAGGCTCAGCCTACATATTTTACCTAAAGAATCATAACTCCTTTAGTGTAGTTTTAACAAAATCTTTTCTTTCTCTCTCTCTCTTTCTTTCCTTTTTTTATTTTTTATTTTTTATTGTATTTTATTTTTTTGACAGAGTCTCACTCTGTTGCCCAGGCTGGAGTGCAGTAGCATGATCTCGTGATCTCGGCTCACTGCAACCTCCACCTCCTGGGTTCAAGCAATTCTCCTGCCTCAGCCTCCTGAGGAGCTGGGA
>NW_012119154.1:1206870-1211032 GCF_000951035.1 Colobus angolensis palliatus
CATTTTAATAAGTGTTGATCACTTCTCCATCTCCTTTGCCCTCTGAAATAAAAAGCCAAATTTGGATGCATGTTTCAAACTGCTGAAGCAACAACATATAAAACAGGTACTGTCTTTGAGATATCTCAATGAAATAACAATTACACTTCAGATAATAGAAATTTAATGGATAGATGAGAGAGTAGTTTCATAATGTTATTATTACATATAAATGGACAAGGGTAAATTAGGCAATCACTTCTTTTACATTGATCATCTAAATATATACATATGTCTTATTTGTTGCTGGAGCACAAATTTCTTCACAATGAAGCCATTGTGAGAAACATGAACCTTTTTAGAATTCTTTGGATTCGGAAGACACTGGAACCAGGTACATTGCTGATACTGGGAATAAAATTTGACAAGCCTGGATTACCTACTCATAGACTCCCTACTTTCCCCAAATGTCTAAATTTGAGTTTAGCAACCTTGGTCCTTTCAAAGTGCAACAGGCCTGGAATAGCAAAAGTTAAATCAGTATGCTTTAGTAAATATTGTTAGCTGTTTTATACTGAGGAAAGTGATTAAGCTTCTAAACTAAAATCCCAACTATGAGTAAGGAAATGAAGTAGATAGTGAAGGGATGGGGTGAGGAAGGCAGAGCCAATTTTTGCCCTCATTAACCTTATTCTCAAGAGCAGAGCAGGGAGACTCAGGAAAATAGGAAGGGACCAACAGCTGCATTGTTTGGTTGGCTTTCAGAAATGTGTTCACTGAGATCAGTTGTCATTTGTTGGTTAAATGAGCTTACGAACATAGTTTCATATGAAACTATGAGCTTCTGGTGGGGTTTTTGCTGTTCTATTAACTGCTGTATCATCAGCACTTATAACAGTGAAGATTATATGGTAAGTTTTCAATAAATATTTGTTTAGTGATGAAAAACTTTGCAGGAAAGTACTCTTAGTAACGATGACTGAGAACTTACGGTTCTGTGCACACCCAGAACAAATATATATTATCATTTCTCTCTCATATGTAAACAATGTGTAGGTTTTAGCCATAATTAATTTACTAATTAAGGTTAAAAAAGGAAACACCCCTAAACTATGAAACTATCTTTTTGATAAGGCACTTGAATAGGAGCATCAAAAAATTAACAGAAAATAGTGCTACTGACAGTTCTCCATATAGAGAATTTTCTTCTTGACTTAGTACTTTTAATTTTTGTAGTAGCTGCCACTGCCATTAGTGGCAGTTATATTTTTTGTATTTGTTGAAGTTGACAATAGATTGACTTTGTTTTTATTTTGTTCCTAAAGCTGATTATTATGAAGTGTATTTTTTAAAGCATGGTTTGCTCTTTTACAAACCTTCTGAGGACGCCACAACTCTCACTTTCTTAACTACAGGATTATCAGCAATGTTGCTACTTGCTAATTTGGTCTAGTGGTTATGCCACAGGGCATTCATTGCCCAAAGCAGGAGGTACCATAATGTCAATAACAAACACGTCTAGTCTAAAAAAAAAAAAAAAAAGGAAGGCAGATATGCAGTTTGTAAACCGTGTGACTAGTAGATCTCCATAATTATGATTACAATTTAGATTATTTTAATAGGGAGGTAAAGAAGTGATATGGTTTGGCTGTGTCCCCACCCAAATCTTATCTTGAATTGTAGTTCCCATAATCCCCACAGGACATGGGAGGGACCAGGTAGAGATAATTGAATCGTGGGAGTGGTTTTCCCAACTGTTCTCATGGTAGTGAGTAAGTTCTCACAAGATCTGATATTTTTATAAGGGACATTTTTCCCTACTTCGCTCTGCACTTCTTGCTGCCACCATGAGATGTGTTTGCTTCCCTTCCGCCATGATTGTAAGTTTCCTGAGGCCTCCCCAGCCCGGCAGAACTGTGAGTCAATTAAACCTCTTTCCTTTATAAATCACCCAGTCTCGGGTATATCTTTATCAGTAGCATGAGAATGGACTAACAAAAGAAGGTTTCATCTTACAGTGTAGTAGTGAAGGCTCTTATTTTGGGCTCACCTCTGGCTGGTAGGGAATTAGTATCCACACAAGCAAGTCAGACTTATTAAATCTTAAGCAAGAAATCTTGGGCAATTTCTGCAGTTATGATGATGAATGAGCCCATGAAATGTCTGGGTAATCAGGTAGATGGGATGGCCCACTAATTCCAAACACAGCCAACCATACTGAGATTAGGAGTACTTAAAAATATAAACCACATCAATTGTAGTATTGTCACTTTGTGTGTGTGTTTTTTACATAACTGGGATAAATGTTTAAAAATGGTAGAGGAGGAGAGGGATAAAACAAAAAACAGTCAAAACAGGTATTTTTTTTTTTTCCTGAAGTGACTGTTGTATAGTAATATTGTCCCAACAAGTCAGTCTTTTCTCATTAGGAAAAGTGAATGTGAGAAATATCTGCTCTTACCATTTAATAAGTGAAGTAAGTGTGAGCAAAAATGACACACAGAGTTTTATAAAAAATTAATGTGTGGCCCCGAGTGGTGGGATCTGTATCTGGGAGGCAAAGGGTGGAGACTAAAAGGGCCAAGTAGACCCAAATGGAGAATATGACCTTGAGAGTAGGTGCAAAATAAAACAACAACAGCAAAAACTATGGGCGTGAAACCAGTATAGAGGAGAAGAGACATTCCCCTAGGCAAATGGAGCCTATCTCCCTGTAATATTCAAATATGTGAAATACAAAGATGAAAGGGAGGAGGTAAAAGGAGAGAGTCCTCTGCCTCAACTAGCCACGCATCTGTTATTGGGCAAGGCATATGATATCCTGGAATTCAGAGTCATTCTCTATTGAGTGAGGTAAAAGGACTCTAATGGGTGATTTTTATATTGTCCTGTGTAGATTTTAGAGGTGCCAGAAAGGGGCCTTCTCGGGGAGTGGGTTTGGTTCCAACGTGGTTGAAAAAAAATGATCCTGGGATGATCTCCGGATCTAACAAATTAACATTTTTTGACTTTTATCATCTCTTTAATAGGGAAAGATTGATGATGAAATATAAAATAACACTTCCATTGTATGCTTCTAATTAACTGAAAAACCGATTGTACTTGCTTAGTAATCTGTACGTAGTGTGATTTGATGATTTGCAATTAACATTGTGTTTCCAAAGTCTTTTTACTCTCATACATGTCTTGTTTGGAATAGAAGTCCCTGAATTCATTTTTACTCACTGAACCACCACGTTCCTGTAACAGTGTCCAGGATAAAATAAAAACTGGACTAAGGTCCCGAACAAATTGTTACACAGGTTATGTCTTCATAAGTTACCTGTTATATATAAATGATCCTAATTAAGACAGGCTGTGAGCTCAGTGCTGGCATTAGACTTTATGGGTTTAGGGAATATTTTCACTCTGCTCTCATATCTCCAGCAATGTAAAGATGGTTTACTAGATCAGCACTCATAAAGAGATGCCAGCATAACATAGGCTTATGGACAAATGATATGAATCCTCATAGTGGCACTTTATGAGGAAAGGAGAAGGTAATAAGATAGGAAGGGCTAAAGAGAAGAGAAAAAAGGGCAGGGTGATGGTAGAAGAGATAACTAATTCCTTCTGAGCTGATTTTAGCATGCATCATTGACTATACCCTAATGAGAAAAGATGCACAGAAACAGGAATCTATATGGCAGGCAAAAATAAGATATGGATCGAAAACTCTTTTCTATATGTTCATAATGCTGACTCACAGGATCAAAGACTTTCTGAATGGTGAATTGGTAATCTGGGTACAATGAAGGACACAGTATAAACCTCATCCCAACTCATTCATGATGAAGAGTGCCTTTTTAGAAAAACTTTCAGATCATGAGGCAGAAAAATGACCAGAATAGTCTAATTTAATTCCTATTATTTTATTTTTGCCAATGTTATTTGAGTAGAAAACTGCTCTAAAAAAATCTTGTAGGAAACAGCTTATTTTTTGATTTATGGCTCACTATTTTGGTAATCTGTTTGGTATATAGATACTGCTGGACCTTTTCCTCTTAAAATACCTGACAATATTGGGGGAACAAATAAATAAGTAAAGGACAAAGATAATTACCTTATGAAGTATATTCTGATAAGCAGCTGCCACCAGACAGAAAGATCCACTATAAAGGCTTCCTTTGCACCTCCATCCCTC
>NW_012119154.1:1214007-1216704 GCF_000951035.1 Colobus angolensis palliatus
CTCAAAAAAGTAGAGGCTAGGGAAAGCTAGAATACACAAAATGCCTTTCTTCCACCCCTAGTAGTAGTATCAACAGTCTCCATAACCTAAAGCACTAAAGGCCCTTCCCCTGTACCTCAGACCTAAGAAATTTGTTGGACATAGTATAGAGCCTGGATTTTACACTCAAGTAAATATGCTCTGTGTGTTCCCAAAAAGGCCAATATTTATATATCAAGCTCACCAAGTTAAATTTACTTTCCCACATTAAGCCTACATGATGAATGGCTTTATCTTGCCTATCACAGCCTGTTAAATCATAAATCCCTAGGAAGGAGAAAGAGGAAAAAAATAACTTGAATGAAAAAAGCCTCTGAGGGACAAACCATGACTATTTGAGGTGGTTATACTGCATCACATTTGCTAACAATAATATATAAAATACATTGGAAACCTATTTGCCCTTATTTTCTTTCCATTGTAATTTCTATTGTTAACAACAACAAAAAAGGAATATCCGACTAACCTGATATTTCCATTTCCCTATTTTGTTACATACATAATATAGTGTTCCTTGAACCTATTTTACTTATATTCTCATTTGTTAGGTGAATAAATGAATGCATGAATAAACATGAGTATTAAAGCATTTTCATATCCTGGTTGGAATGACCATTCCACTTACTGAAATTTTAGCACCCACTTCTGTTTTAAGAAAATTATCTGTTTCTCAGAGAGTCTTTCTCCTGTCTTTGGTTGGAGGTTTTCTTTCCTTCTACCACACTTTGTATTTTGCTTGGATTACTATCTTAATCTGCTTTGTATCAAAGTCATTTAAGTAATGTTCATAACAGTATTGTGTTCAGTTCTCAACTATACACTTAGTGCTTTTGTACGTTTCTTTCTTTATATTCCACGAAGTATAGCATAGGGCATTAGGAAGGTAGGGTAGTGTCAGGGTGACCCTATAATTTACTGCTCAAATTGGATACTTTTGAGATTGAAGGGAGTGGTTTTAGTCATTATGCTGGACAACAGACAAAGCCAGGACCCTCCTGGGAAAATCAGATGTATGGGATCCCTAAGAAGCATGAAATATAGAAACATGAATGAATATTGCGCATCAGGCACTGTATTCAGGTCTGTTTTCTTATACCTTAGACTAAAATAGACTTTAGTGGTGTCTTGTGATTAAATATGTGCTTTGTATAGTTAATGGGGTTAAACATTTAGACAGGAGAATAAACATGTATCGCAAATTATTAGATGGTTCAGGCTTCAACTCTGGCAGATGAGAATAAAAATAAAATAGGTAGTGTCTCTTGTTTAGGTTTATTCTGTATACTGGTGGCATACATAAAATAATTGTTTAAAGCTTAGCATTATGGTTGTGAACATTATGGTTGTGAACATTCTAGAAATGTCTCCATTTCTAGAAGATGAACTACTTCAAGGCAGAAAATGCATCTGAATTCTATTTGTATCTCTTATATTTCCTTATATGTGCATAGTCAGCCACTGTAGGCTATGAAATTGTACTGAATCTTGGAAGAGTTCTGCTGGTTAAACCTGTGTTTAATGGAGATTCTATGAAATTCTTGACTAATAGAATTAATTCTTCACTTATGAGAAACTATTCTTTTTAAAAGAAAGTGATCCCATTTTTGAATTGCCATATTTATGGAAAAATACCCCATTAATTTAAATGAAGACACATCTTGTTATAATTTTGATTTGACGTATTGTTTGAGTACTCACCACAAACAAGGCCCTTTTAGTCTACCTGCTAGTCCTTATTTGACCTTCTGGATCTACCCAGAATAAACCTGAATCCCCTTCCTTTCAAATAGTTGAAGTCTGTTATTATGGTCTCCTGAGTTTTTTCTTATCAAGCCTATCTTTCTCAGGTTTTTAAATCCTTTTCCTTATGACTTATTTTTCAGACTAATTGCTATTCAGTTCATCTTTGAAAGAATCCTATTTTGAAAGTCTCCCTTAGAAAGGAATACCCAGTTCAGAGCAAAATCTAGCTGAGGTCTGAGCAATGCATAGTATAGGAGTTGGTTACCAAGGCTGCCCTGTAGTTATGTATATTGTGTGCTCTGTGAGAGTGTCTGAAAAAGGAGGAAAAGGTAAGCTAACTTCTAGCCTGCACTCCAACCCACCAAGTCGTATGTCTTGGCTCAGGTTTTTGTCTTTGCACAGGAAGGGCCTCCATTTTTTTTTTTTTTTTATTAGCAGAAAGACATCATATGAGTTCGTCAATATAAAATCTATTACACTAACTGATTCTTATCTTGCTTAGCTCTTAGACTCTGAACATCTTTATAATACAGCGTAAGATTTCCTATGCTGTTTTGGCAGTCATATCATTTGTGCAATATTATGACCCTGTAGCTAACTAAAGTTCCTGGGTCTTATTTATATAAGCTTCTGTTAATCCAAATTTCTCCTGTTGTACTTGACATTGATATATGTCATTGAAAAGGATAACAACTTTCTGCAATTTGTACAGATTTTCTTCCACATTGACTTGAAGTCATTAATTAACACTCTTTGAAAATATTTTTTCAACCAGCCATTAGTCCATCTAACTACTAGTCATTTCTCTGTCTTCTTTAAAAGAATATCTTGAAACAGTAAAATCTTTCACTGAGCTTATTGTTTTATGTTTATAGTACTTTCTGGAGTTGACCAGGCTTAGCAACTGTATCCAGG
>NW_012119154.1:1216754-1219678 GCF_000951035.1 Colobus angolensis palliatus
TAGAGTATTGTCTTGTCATATTTCTCTATGTTTATATCTTGTGTATAGTCTAGATTCCTAAGCTCCTTAAAGGTGACTTCACTACCATAATTTGTGCATATCTTCCTCAAACAGTACTTATAGTTGCATATAGTAGTTGAAGCAGTTAGGCAAATTGAAAATTAATAATTTAAATAGTTCTCCTTGCCTTTGTATTAGTCTGATACCCTAAACCAGAAGATTGTTAGCCTACTGAGGGAAGTTCCTATTCAACTTTCATTCTCCAGCACCTTGAGCCTATCGTACCAGGAACATCCAACATTGTCTGTTGAGTTGAACTGAATCATCTCTAGTAACTGGATATAACGTACTTGTTTTAGAGATGTTTGGAAAAGAAGGGATATGACATAGCATTCCTTGATAACTTGGCTTCTTACCATTCTTTGTATTTAACTTAAATTTTCCTAGCTGAGCCTGACAATGAGATAGCTTCTATTTTGGCTTAGCCAAAAAGATATTGATGATGACTTGACGTAAAGCACTGCGTCTGATGAAAGTTATGTTATTCATGTATGCAGCCTTCCAATTTTACTTTAAATATGTTAAAATTTAAAAAAGTTATCCCAGGCTTTTTTAAATTATAAGATTGGAACATTTCCATTGAGAATTTTAAGCATAGCTTTTAATACTGAAGGTTTAAATGTATTAGGTAGGTACATTTCCAAAGTTCTCATTCTACATCTCAGCTTTATCTAAAGAATGCTGAAATCACAAGCAGAAAATGAATAAAAGTGAAGTCATCGCACTTTGACTGATCAGCCTGCCAGCACCTCTATTTTGTCTGAGGTAACTGGTTGTTACACAGCCTCAGTTGGCCCCCTCCGGTGTCTGTTCCCTGATCTGCCACCTAAAGCCCTTTTGGTGTATGGTTTTGGTGAATGGTTAAAGCCCTTTTGGTATATGGTTAATGACCTGTGAACAAGCTGTCTAGACATAGCTTTAAAAGTCATAAAATGCCATCTTCATTTGATCTCTTATTGGCAGGGACATTCCAAAAGTCTGTGTGAAAAAAATCCACCAACAGAAGACCAACACTGAAATTTCCAGATGACTACATTTTAATTTCCATTTTCTGAAATGTAGATATAAATGCTGAGATAAAATGTACTGGTATTAAAATGTCCTCAAAAAAGTAGAGGCTAGGGAAAGCTAGAATACACAAAATGCCTTTCTTCCACCCCTAGTAGTAGTATCAACAGTCTCCATAACCTAAAGCACTAAAGGCCCTTCCCCTGTACCTCAGACCTAAGAAATTTGTTGGACATAGTATAGAGCCTGGATTTTACACTCAAGTAAATATGCTCTGTGTGTTCCCAAAAAGGCCAATATTTATATATCAAGCTCACCAAGTTAAATTTACTTTCCCACATTAAGCCTACATGATGAATGGCTTTATCTTGCCTATCACAGCCTGTTAAATCATAAATCCCTAGGAAGGAGAAAGAGGAAAAAAATAACTTGAATGAAAAAAGCCTCTGAGGGACAAACCATGACTATTTGAGGTGGTTATACTGCATCACATTTGCTAACAATAATATATAAAATACATTGGAAACCTATTTGCCCTTATTTTCTTTCCATTGTAATTTCTATTGTTAACAACAACAAAAAAGGAATATCCGACTAACCTGATATTTCCATTTCCCTATTTTGTTACATACATAATATAGTGTTCCTTGAACCTATTTTACTTATATTCTCATTTGTTAGGTGAATAAATGAATGCATGAATAAACATGAGTATTAAAGCATTTTCATATCCTGGTTGGAATGACCATTCCACTTACTGAAATTTTAGCACCCACTTCTGTTTTAAGAAAATTATCTGTTTCTCAGAGAGTCTTTCTCCTGTCTTTGGTTGGAGGTTTTCTTTCCTTCTACCACACTTTGTATTTTGCTTGGATTACTATCTTAATCTGCTTTGTATCAAAGTCATTTAAGTAATGTTCATAACAGTATTGTGTTCAGTTCTCAACTATACACTTAGTGCTTTTGTACGTTTCTTTCTTTATATTCCACGAAGTATAGCATAGGGCATTAGGAAGGTAGGGTAGTGTCAGGGTGACCCTATAATTTACTGCTCAAATTGGATACTTTTGAGATTGAAGGGAGTGGTTTTAGTCATTATGCTGGACAACAGACAAAGCCAGGACCCTCCTGGGAAAATCAGATGTATGGGATCCCTAAGAAGCATGAAATATAGAAACATGAATGAATATTGCGCATCAGGCACTGTATTCAGGTCTGTTTTCTTATACCTTAGACTAAAATAGACTTTAGTGGTGTCTTGTGATTAAATATGTGCTTTGTATAGTTAATGGGGTTAAACATTTAGACAGGAGAATAAACATGTATCGCAAATTATTAGATGGTTCAGGCTTCAACTCTGGCAGATGAGAATAAAAATAAAATAGGTAGTGTCTCTTGTTTAGGTTTATTCTGTATACTGGTGGCATACATAAAATAATTGTTTAAAGCTTAGCATTATGGTTGTGAACATTATGGTTGTGAACATTCTAGAAATGTCTCCATTTCTAGAAGATGAACTACTTCAAGGCAGAAAATGCATCTGAATTCTATTTGTATCTCTTATATTTCCTTATATGTGCATAGTCAGCCACTGTAGGCTATGAAATTGTACTGAATCTTGGAAGAGTTCTGCTGGTTAAACCTGTGTTTAATGGAGATTCTATGAAATTCTTGACTAATAGAATTAATTCTTCACTTATGAGAAACTATTCTTTTTAAAAGAAAGTGATCCCATTTTTGAATTGCCATATTTATGGAAAAATACCCCATTAATTTAAATGAAGACACATCTTGTTATAATTTTGATTTGACGTATTGTTTGAGTACTCACCACAAACAAGGCCCTTTTAGTCTAC
>NW_012119154.1:1224998-1226237 GCF_000951035.1 Colobus angolensis palliatus
GTGAGAAGAAAAGCAAAATTTCAGCTCTGAGAGGAAGACTAAGCAGACTAATTCAAAAGTCAGGATATACTAGACTTTGCTGCAATAACAAATGACCCCAAAAACTAAATAGCTTAAAATCAGATTAATTCTCACTCAGGCTCCATGTTCACTGTTCACCAAGGGTTGCCTGGATGGCTCTTCTCCATGGCATTAGCATCCTTACTACAGATTCAGGGTGATAGAAAAGCCACTTACTGGAACAATGGTGGTTGCTCTGACAGAGAGAAAATAATATTTTGACATATGCACTGGCTCTTAAAGCTTATTCCCTGAAGTTACATGCAACACGTTTCTCACATTTTAATGGCAAAATCAAGTCACCCTTAACTTTACATGAGTAAGAGGTGCAATGTCACTATGTTCATGAAAAGAGAAAGAACTAAAATTATGAAAACAGCCAAATGAAGCAGTTGAAAAGGTTTTTCTATTGATATAGAAATAATAGAATTGACACACAGGAACTTTACCAAAAAAGTAAGATGATTTAAAGGACATGTAATTAGAATTCTTACATTCTAGAATTAATTAAAAATGCTTTGCAAATTTAAAAATTCAATAGACAGTTTGAAAGGAAAATAGTCTCTTCTGAGATTCCTGGCCGATCAAACTTATGGATTATCTCACAGCATAGAGCAAAAATACAAAGGAGCAAACATTTGAGTGAAAAATGTGAGACGGAAGATAGTTCCAAGACCCTTAAATTGCAAACAAAAAAATTTTCTAGGAGGAGAAAAGCAGCAGATTGAGGAGCAACAATAATTAAAACAAACAGACAAGAAAAGCTTTTTGATATAAAGAAAGATTTGAAATTTCTGTTTGAAAACTTTCAAGGTCAAGGCAGGTTCCCTGAAGAAAAAAATTGTGTGTACACAGATATGTATATGTATATATGTATGTACACTCATATATCTAACATATACACATGTGTACATAAACGTGTGAATATATATATAGATATAGATATGTTGGTGTGTATACACTAGAGTTACACATAGATAGGATATGTCTGTATATATGTCGGGGGATATATGTATATATATGCAAGAGTATACATAGATAGACATATGTATTTTCTGGTGAAATCCTGGAAGGACAAAGAGACAAAGAAATTTTCTAAGCTTCCAGAGGGAAAATATATTTCATTTAGGGAAAGAGAATCAGACCAGCACTATCTTGTAACCACTGAAGTTAGAACAA
>NW_012119154.1:1227422-1279607 GCF_000951035.1 Colobus angolensis palliatus
ACTAATTTATATTCCCACCAACAGTATAAAAGTGTTCCTATTTCTCCACAGTCTTGCCAGCATTTGTTGTTTCTTGACTTTTTAATAATAGCTGTTCTGACTGGCATGACATGATATGTCTTCGTGGTTTTCTTTTTTTGGTTGTATCTTTGCCAGGTTTTGGCATCAGGATGATTTTGACCTCATAGAATGAGTTAGGGAGGAGTCTCTCCTTTTCTATATTTTGGAATAGTTTCAGTAGGCATGTACTAGCTCTTCTTTGTACCTCTGGTAGAATTCAGCTGTGAATGTATCTGGTCCTGGGATTCCTTTTTTTTTTTTTTTTTTTCTCTTTTTGGTTGGTAGGCTATGTATTCCTGCATCAATTTTTGAACTCATTATTGTTCTATTCAGGGGTTTGATTTCTCTCTGGAGGGTTTCTGTGTCCAGGAATTTATCCATTTCATCTATACTTTCTAGTTTATGTACATAGAGGTGTTTATAATAGGTTTGATGGTTGTTTATATTTCTATGTGGTCAGTGTTTATGTCCCCTTTTTTATTTCTGATTGTGTTTATTTGAATCTTGTATCTTTTCTTGTTTATTTCTTCTTTATTATTCTAGCTACAGGTCTATCTATTTTATTAATTTTTTCAAGAAAGCAGTTCCTGGATTCATTGATTTTTAAAGGATTTTTTGTATCTCTATATTTTTAGTTCAGCTCTGATATTGGTTATTTCTTATCTTTTGCTAGCTTTGGGCTTGGTTTGCTTTTGGTCCTCTAGTTTTTTTAGTTGTCACGTTAGGTTGTTAACTTGTGATCTTTCTAGCTTTTTGATGTGGGTATTTAATGCTATAAATTTCCCTCTTAACACTGCTTTAGCTGCGTCCCAACAATTCTAGTACAATGTCTCTTTGTTCTCATTAGTTTCAAAAAACTTCTTGATTTCTTCCTTAATTTCATTATTTACCCAGGAGTCATTCAGGAGCAAGTTGTCCAATTTCTATGTACTTGGGTGGTTTTGAGTGCATTTCTCAATCTTGAGTTCTTATTTGATTGCACTGTCATCTGAGAGACTATTGGTTGTGATTTCATTTCTTTTGCGTTTGCTGAGGAGTGTTTTACTTCCACTTATGTGACCAACTTCAGAGTAAGTGCTGTGTGGCAATGTGATGAATGTATGTTCTGTTGTTTTTAGGTGGAGAGTTCTCTATATATTTATCATGTCCACTTGATCCAGAACTGAGTTCAGATCCTGAATATCTTTGTTAATTTTCTATCTCAGTGACCTATCTAATATTGTCAGTGGGGTGTTAGAGTCTCCCACTATTATTTTGTGGGCGTCTAAGTCTCTTTGTAGGTCTCCGAGAACTTGCTTTAAGAATCTGAGTGCTCCTGTATTGAGTGCATGTATATTCAGGATAGTTAATTCCTCTTGTTGAATTGGATGCTTTAACATTATATAATGCCCTTGTCTTTTTTGATCTTTGTTGGTTTAACATCTGTTTTGTCAGAAACTAGGATTGCAACCCTTGCTTTTTTCTACTTTTCTTTTGCTTGGCAAATTTTCCTCCATCCCTTTATTTTGAGCCTATGTGTGTCTTTGCATGTGAGATGGGTCTCTTAAAGACAACATACTGATGGATCTTGGCTCTCTATCAAGCTTGCCAGTCTGTGTCCTTTAATTGGGCATTTAGCCCATTGATATTTAAAGTTATTATTATTATGTGTGAATTTGATCCTGTCATCATGGTGCTAGCTGGTCATATTTTAGATTTGTTTAATGTGGTTGCTTTATTGTGTTACTACTGGTCTGTGTTCTTAAGGGTGTTTTTGTAGTGGTAACAGTTTTTCCTTCCCTTATTTACTGCTTCCTTCAAGTGCTCTTGCAAGGCTAGGCTGGTGCTGATGAATTCCCTCAGCATTTCTTTGTCTGAAAAGTTTCTTATTTATCCTTTGCTTATGAAGCTTAGTTTGGCCAGATATGAAATTCTGAGTTGGAAATTCTTTTTTTTTTAAGTGTTGAATATTGGCCCCCAATCTCTTCTGGCTTGTAGGATTTCCGCTATTAGTTTGATGGGCTTCTCTTTGTAGGTGACCTGACCTTTCCCTCTGGCTGCCCTTAACATTTTTTCTTTCATTTTAACCTTGGAGAATCTGATAGTTACATTTCTTGGGGTTGATCTTCTCATGGAGTATCATACTGGGGTTCTGTGGATGTCCTGACTTTGAATGTTGACCTGTCATGCTAGGTTGGGGAAGTTCTCCCGGATGATACTCTGAAGTATGTTTTCCAACATGGTTCCATTCTCCCCATCTCTTTCAGGTACCCCAGTCAATCATAAGTTTGGCCTCTTAACATAATCCCATATTGCTTGGAGGGTTTTTTTTTCATTCCTTTTCATTCTTTTTTTCTGTGTTCTTGTCTGCTTGTCTTATTTCAGAAAGATGGTCTTCAAGCCCTAAGATTCTTTCCTCTGCTTGGTCTATTCTGCTTTTGATACTTGTGATTGCATTGTGAAATTCTTGTGTTTTTTCACCTCCATCAGGTTGGTTATATTTCTGTCTAAACTGGCTATTCTGGCTATCACCTCCTGTATTATTTTATCATATTTCTTAGCTTCTTTGCATTGAGTTATAACATGCTCCTTTAGCTCAGCAAAGTTTGTTATTACCCCCCTTCTGAAGCCTACTTCTGTCAATTCAGCCATCTCAACCGCAGCCCATTTCTGTGCCCTTGCTAGAGAGGTGTTGCAGTCATTTGGAGGAGAAGACGCACTCTCACTTTTTGAGTTTTCAGCATTCTTGCATTGATTCTTTCTCATCTTTGTGGGCTTATTTACCTTCAATATTTGAGGTTGCTGACCTTTGAATGGGGTTTTGTAGGGTCTTTTTTGTTGACATTGTTGTTTCTGTTTGTTCGTTTTTCTTTTAACAGTCAGGCCACTCTTCCATGGGGCTGCTGCATTTTGCTGGGGGTCTGCTTCAGACCCTAGTTGCCTCCGTCTTTCCCATACCTGGAGGTATCACCAGTGAAGCCTGCAAAACAGCAAAGACGGCAGCCTGTTCCTTTTTCTGGAGTCTCCATCCCATGTGGGTACTGACCTGTTGCCAGTCTGAGTACACCTGTAGGAGGTGGCTGGAGACCTGTGTTGGGAGGTCGCATCCCATCAAAAGGAATGGGACCAAGGACCTGCTTAAAGAAGAGTCTGGCTGCTTTTTGTTAGAGCAGGCATGCTATGTTGTGGGGGACCCTTCCTCACCCACACTGTTTGGATTCTCCAATGCCGGCAGGCTGGAACAGCTGAGTCTACCAAACCACAGAGGTGGTGGCCACCCCTCACTCTAGCAGCTCGGTCCTGTGCCAAGTCTCCAGCCTATTGCTGTTGATTGGCTGGAATTCCAAGTCAGAGGGTCTTAACTTGTGAATTGCTATAGAAGTGGGGCCTGCAGAACAATGCTTCTTGGCTCCCTGGATTCAGCCCCTTCCTAGGGATATGTACGGAGAGATCTCCTGCCTTGCCAGGGATCCCAGGGCCAGAGTATGTAAAACTCTTGGGTCTCTGTGCATGCCTGAGCAGGGGCTCTGCTGAGACTCCACACAGCTCTGTGTATCAGACTCAAGACCCTGGTGGCATGAGCTCACGAGGGGATCTCCTGATCCATGGGTTGCAAAGATCCCTGGAAGAAGCATGGTTTCTCCAGCAGGGTCACAAAATTACTCACCACTTCCCTTGGCTGGGGGTAGGATTCATTTGGTTCCATGCCACTTCTGGGTGGGCGGTTGGCCCACCATGCTTTTCTTTGTCCTGTATGGGTCGAGTCAGTGTGCGTAGTCAGTCCCAGTGGGAGAACTTGCATATTTCAGTTTAAGGTGCTAAATTCACTTGCCACTTTCATTCCTCTCCGTGAGTGCCACAGACCTCAGCTGCTTCTCATGGACCATCTTGGCTGCTCTCTCTGCCATTCTTATACTATGTGTGTGAAAACATTTGGTGAACTAATATAACCAATTGAAAATTGAACCAAGTTAGATATTTCTGGATAGGGGAGACAGTACAATGAGGAGCGATGAACAGCAAATTTCACAATACATAGTTAAATATTTATTCATCATAATAGCCCCATAAATTTGGTATTCTTTGCCCAACTTATAGATGAGAAACTGAGACTTAAAGCTGCCTGGCATTCAGAGCGGAAGAGCTAGGATTCAGACTCAAGTTCTTTGTGTGCAGAGTCCAAGCTCTTAACCACTTAGTCATGTGACTTTCCTTAAAACCTTCCATAGGGGCAGAACTGCTGAAATCAAACATGAAACCCAAGAACCACAAAAAAAAGATAAACACATTTTTTACTGAAAATGTTTGGCAAAAGATATCAAGACAAAGTCTAAAGATCAAAAATAGAGTAGGGAAAATAAAATACATGACAGAACAAAAGATCATATATAACTCATCTGGTCAGACTAAGTGATAAAAAGTTATTGACTAAAGTTGAAAAATAAGCAAAGTACATGAACAGGTAGTTCACAGAAGAGAAATGCAAATTGCTGGTACCTTTACAAAAAAAAAAAAAAAAAGTCCCCTGTCTCGTTTGTAATCGGGGTAGCACAAATTAAAACAATGATAGACACATTTTTTTATCTGTTTCATTGGTTAAAATAAAAAGCAGGTAGAACATTCATCACAGGACTGGTGAAGACTCAGTTTGTGTGTATATATATGTGTGTGTATATATATATACACATATATACACATACACATATACACATTCATATGCTTATAATCATCGTATAAACGTTTACGGTATGAAAAAACAATCTGGTGGCATCTATGAAAATTAAAATTACACACATCCAGAAAACCCTCTGGGAAACAATTCTTCAGAAGTCACAGCATATTACATTAAAACATTGGTGTACTGGTAAATGTTTTACCAGTGGCTCTCCAGAACAAAGGAGAAGAAGGAGAAGAGAAATTAAAGGAAGGAGGAGGATGAGGGAGGAAGGAAGAGAAGGAAAAAAGGAAAGATTGAAGGAAGAAAATCTCATTGTAGTACTTACCACTATCCATGCTGTAAATACTCTCATTGTGGTGAAGCCCAGGTTACTAATGTGCAGTCCCTAAATGCAGAATTGGGGAGAAATGCACACAATTGGCTGTACTAAGTCTATATGAGTGGGCTCCAGCATGCCACTGCATTGAAACATGTGAGTAAGGACCTCGATTGCAACATTATTGTGATCCCATAACTAGGTCTTCTGTAGTCTCTCTGTATGGTTAAAATTGTTTAAAAAGCACTTAATATTTGTGTAGTTTTTGAAATTCTTATAAAAGTTTTAAAGAATAAAATTCACTATGTGTTTTACAGTTACTCCATAAAATATTTCAATATTTTAGAATCTGATTTATTTGGTCCTGGAGTCTCAAACTCAATCAGTCAAGGGCTCTATTACTATTTCCTCATCATCTCTTAGACACTGTAAAGAAATCTGACAGCTCTATTAATAAAATGAATCTTTAGCACTTCAAGGTTGGCAAAGGAGTGATAGATAACTTCTTGACTAACCTTGGAGGATGTGTGTATGACTGTATTAAAGAAGCTGTCAGGTTTCCTTTCTGTTTTAAGTGCATTGGAATTCAAGTTCCGTGAGGCCAAAAGACCACGTTTGCCTTATGCACCAAGGTTTTTTTCCAGATGCTGGTGCAATTCCTAGCATTTAGGCATTAATAAATGATTTAAGTAATCAGCCAGTAAAGTAAATAAATGAATATTCTCTTTGTTAAGTTTGGCCCTTTTTGTTTGAAAACCATCCTGATAGAGAAAATGACTGCAAAAGATTGGTCTGGTTTTTTCTTTGATGAACATTAACTGTACTACAATTAGCTAACCTAGCTTTTGTTTTTCTTTTTGGACTGAGCTTTAAAAAAGGACTCATAGAAGAAAAGGCACTTTTATTTCTTCACAATTTTATCAAAATTCCTTAGTCCTTTCTCTGCTTAGCCTTCCTGAGACTTTGTATGCATCCTTCACCTTGGATGTTTTTTCTTTCTTTGTGAAGAGTCTTTGAAAATATAAACCTATGAGAGATCTGCCTGTGCAGCTACTCGGTTAGTATTATTTTTTCACAATCCGGTGTTCTTTTAAGGTTCATTTGGATCTTTATGATAATATGAGAATTTTCCCCTTTAAGAATCTCCTGCCTCATTTGAGCCACTTTCCTTTAAAATTTGTCAAGCTGCTTTCCTGGTTCTACTTGTTTTGGTTTGATAAGCAAACCAAAAATTTTTCAGGATCCTGAGCCTACCGGACACAGGTATCATTAGAGATTGGATAGTTTTCCTTAGTTTCATATCTGTGTTTGTTTCTCACCTCAATAGCCCTTAGGCTGTCATATATGGGACAGACATTTGATTGTCTCTTCACAGCTCACGATTTATGTAGTGTTTGCCAAATGCTCACTACATGTCTGTCTGAGTCAGCATTGCCTATTACAAAGTTCTAGGAAAAAATAAATGTCAAAATATCTAATACAGTGCAGTTCCTTTGGGCACTTAAATAGTATGTGTGTATGTGTGTGTTGTGTACTGTGTAAGGAAAATATTTATGTTTTTAAAGGAAGAAAGTCTGAAATAGATTGAGGTTTAGGTAATTCCAAGTCCTTTTGAAATAGTGTAGTATCTGAGCTGTATTTGAGTCAGCTAATCAGGGCAGCAGCTGCGGAGGCTTGTAGACTAAACTTTAGAGTAATACACACAGCAGCTCCTTAGACTTGCAGAGCTACTTTCCAAATTAGAAACTAACCTGCAGAGGTGTCATAAAATTTGTTGTATCTCTAGACTGCCTGTTTTTTCCTTTTTGCAAAGGCCATAAAGAGAAGGGTAATCAGGAAACTTGGAAAGAGAAAGAGGGAATAGTCTGTACTAAGTAGCAGGCAGACAAGAGAGATGTATTTTTCTGTTAGTGTGAATGTTAGAGAAAGTGTAAACTTAAATATAAGAAAGATCACGTAGAGTTTAGACACTCATAATGCTGGACAGATGGCTTTGAGCAAAGCATGTCACCCAACACACACACACACACACACACACACACACAGAGCAAGAAACTTAAGGACAGCGTGAAGACTAATTAGTTGTGTGTTTGTGATCATGCTGAGATTGCGAAGTGACAAATAACAGTATAAGGTTTGTAGATGTGCCACTTAATTTTATCTAGTTGTTTGAATTTCTTTTGCTATTGTTCTTTCTATTGTTTTGGCATATACAAAGAAAGGTAATTGTTTTAATAAAGAGCTCTATTTTATGGGGGGGAAAAAAAAAACCTTTCCTAAGTGAATCAGTAGGTGATGAATTACCATAGGAATGATTGTGCTATTTATATCTCTATTTTGGCCCGTGAAGCCATTGTTAAGCCACTACTGTTCAGCTTGCAACTGAATATCTGAATTGTAACTACATTTTAGAAAGAAATAAATAGCCTCATTATCTAAAGTCATGCCTATAAAATGAGAGTAAACTTCATTGTAATTAACTCTTATACTCTGATTAGGAACATATAAACCTGTCAGATAATTTTTATTCTGAAATCTGTGACCTAAACATTTCATTGTCTGAGCTCAGGGGACAAAACTGGAATCTCTGAAGAGAATGGGTTACTCTCTTCTTCAACCATATAAAATGGACACACGGAAGTCTCCCGTTATCTGCAGGGGACACATTCTAAGACCCCCAGTGGATGCCTGGAACTGCAGATAGTAACAAACCCTATACAGTATATACTATGATTTTTCCTGTATGTATATACTTATGATAAAGTTTAATTTATAAATTAGGCACAGTAAGAGATTAACAACAATAACTAACCATAAAGTAGAACAATCATAACAAAATACTGTAATAAAAGTTATGTAAATGTGGTCTTTCTCTCCAAATATCATATTGTACTGTCCACCCATTTTTGGATTGCAGTTGACAGTGGGTGACTGAAACCATGGAAAGCTAAACCACAAATAACAGGGGACCACTGTGCTCTTTGTCCCTTGCCAAATTTTCAAGGGAATATATGGAATAAAGTCTTTAAAGCTCTACAGAACATATATAGATAATCATTTTAATTTAACACTCTCCTTGAGCAGACAAATAGGCCCTGTGATTTGACAGGTTCCTTTTCATCTCCATTAACTATGATGTTAATGCATAAATTGTACTCTAACCAACTCATATGTTAATATCTTCAGTAGGATGCTTGATAGATCTGGCAGCCTGGATGGATGTGATTTCTAACCAGCTTCATATTCTAGTTGTGTAACAAACTAGAAGGGCAAGAGCAATCCAATTTGGGCTTTTCACTTTGCCAGGTATAGTAATGAGGTCATCTCTACTTTCTCCTGGGAAAGCACTGAGAATTTTAAGAGATAAAAGTGTTTTAGAATGATGATGAGACATAAATTTGAGCAATAATTTAATGTAACAAGTTATTACTAGGATGCTTACTAAGTGCAGGACATTCTACTAGGTGTTTGGTCGGGGAAACGTTCCTAAATGCCAACAATACTCATTCCGTTTTCTCAAGGAGCTTAAAATGTCATCAGGAAGGTAAAGACTTTCAAGTTGCTTAGTGTGGTTATCTTTAAAGTTTTGAATAGTAGCTAAGGACCTACCTGGATGGAGGTGAAAATGGCTGGCTGAGATTGCCATTTGTTGAATCAATAGGTCTGAATGGGTTGGATCAGTGACTGACTCCTAGTTTGTATTAATTAAGTCTTTAAACAAATGGAAAATTTAGAAAACATGAGAGAAGTAGCAGAATGAGATAACTCTCTGAGAGAACAAGACTTCCTAAGGGTGCTCCAAGTGCCTGTTCTGGGGCTGGTTAAATGGTGATGAAGTACATGTTTAATATAGACTTTCTGACTAGACTGATCTCACCATAGGTAGTCATGGAGCCTGGATGGGAACTTGTGAGAAAATAAGGGGAGACTGTAGAGTGTTAGGTCCTTAAGGGGGACAAGCTATGGAGAACCGAAGAGAACAGAAGATATGGAATGCAGATCAATGAGAGGTAGTAGGCAATGAACAAATTATTAAAAATAGGGCCCTATTTTCTGGCCCATATTAAGTAAACTACATGTTTTTTGAACTTTCAGTTTTGTTGATTATTTACAATACTGTCTCTTGTTTTCTAAACATTTATGAAGTTTTCCTTTCAAAGTTAGTTTCCTGAGTGTTTTACCTAGACATTATTGATATACATAAGCCCTGTTTATGTAAACAGTGGTTTGGGATAATTTTATCTATTTAAATAGGATAGCATTCTTTTTCTGCAGATGTCAAACATATTATTGGAATCATGAAGGATGTTGGTTTCAGTATCGTTATAGGAAAGATAACAAAATTCCAATTTTATATAATGAATCAGAATGCAGGCCATTTCATACAGTTGGTTTTCTAAAAATAAAAATTAGTTAATCCTTTGAATTTTATTGAAAAGTACAAACTTTTTTTGGACTTTAAATAATGGAGAAAATCTGCCAATATTTTTCTTCCCTGTTCCTCTCCCACTTTATCAATAAATTAAGATACAATCATATCAACTTTATGAATCACTAACAACAAAAATGATCCCAGCCTATTGATTAATATTGAATATACTGATGAAACCAATACGAAGTAAGAGCACTTTGTGAGTCAAGAGTTTAGTTGAAACTAGAACTTCATGGATAAGCTTGCCAGTCAGAAGTCAGGAGACCCGTTTCTTGATTCTGAGTTTGCTACACACTACCAGAGCTGTGGATAAACCGTCTTTCTCTGTAGGTCTCTGTATCTGTAAAATTTAGAACTAAAAATCTGTTGGTTACAAATAATAATAATAATAACAAATATTTATTGAGTTCTTACTCTCTGTCAGGCAGTGTGCTAAGCCCTTTGTATTATCCCACGTAATTCAAACAATAGCTTCTTTGATGTAAAATTATTGTTATCTCAAATTTTCAGCTGTGAAAACAGAGATGCAAAGTGGACTATGGTGTAATACAGTAGGCAGTGCACTGAGTGCTGTTCTTGTGTCATTGTCCACTTTGATATAATCCTTACAATAGCCTTGAGGTCTACCTCCATTTTAGAGGGTAGGAAATGAAGACTCCAGGAAGGCAAGTGATTTGCCCACCTTTTCTTCATAAGAGCACAACAGATCTAGCACAGACATACAAGTTTCTTGACTCCTAGGCTGACATTTTTCCACTATACCCTGCTTACATTAAAACCATTGAAACCTGGTATTTTTAAACCATTGAAATCTGATATTTTCCATGTCTATAATTTTATCTACAGAAGCAGCCTAGGAATTTGGCAACTCACAAGCTGAATCTGGCCCATAGATGTGTCTTGTTTGCCTGCACAGGAATTTAAAAAGTTTGTCATTGCCAACATTTTAATGTAAGGAAGCTTCCCATAAACAATCTTGATTTTTGTCTTCTCTTGAAAAAATAGGAAGTTCCGTCCCCTTATAGCCTCACGGCAAGTGATTGCTAGAACTCAGTCCCGCACTTTCAGGTTGCACACTGTTCCACCCAGCCCTCTTCATCTGCCTGTGGGCCCTCCAGGACCTTTGTGTTCATATGACTTGTGGGCTAAGTCGAAGAATCCTATTTCTTCAAAAATCAAGGCATTTGAAGGTTTGCAGCACAGCACAGCAAGTTGGTTATTCTACTTGGCTTCTTTCTCGTGACATGTATGGGAATGAAAGTCATAGTGGTATGGTATATGTTTCACAGGGCTTTTACACACTGAACATTTCTCCACTGTAAGTGACATTTCAAATTCAAGAAGGCAAGCCCAGTCGTAATTGGCACTGTCACTGTTCGAGTTTGATGTTGGCACCTCATGTGTTTACCCTGGTTGAGTAATCTGTTTACATCTGGGTAGGCCACACACAGAAAACTGTGAACTCTGTTTATATTCATTTCCTCCCTGGGAACTTGGTTCCTGTGAGTCGCAGCTTTGGAAGGCCTGATGGATTGGAAATTTACTGGTATAGACTTGGAAGCAAAAACTTTACGGCCCATTTTGGGAGCTAACCTGAGTAACCTTCTTTGGGTTACAGCAACGGGGACTTTCCCATTGACAGGTGCAGTTGATTAGAACAATTGAATGAATGCCATGCCCGAATATAAGATGATCAATGTAATCAAGACAATCAGTAATCCCATGTTATAGATGAGGCAATTGAAACCTGGAATAAAGTTAGCTAGATGAGTACCCGTTGTATATCATAAATATGTCTTAGTAATGAGCAGAATTCTCTCTTTTCTCCTGGATGTCGCTCCCAAACATGTAACAACTAGCTCTACTCCCAGCATTCCCAAAGAAAGACAGACTCACCCTTGCCAAACTTCACTGTCTCTGCCTTCTCCATTTCCTGCAAGCATCAGTATGCAAAGGTTCAAGAGGGATAGGATTAAGTTTAGAAGACCAAAAACTCCTGGATCTGGCCTCTGTCTTACCCTGTGGGTCAATGGCCTCCTAAGGCCTCCTTCGCCAGTTGTGATAATCTGGCAAAATCCTTGCAGTATTGGCACCAATAAGCTGCATCTTAAATAAAATCTTACATTTAAGACTTTGTTGAGAGCCCCCATTCTTCAAATATAGAGCTAGGAATGCTGGAAGTCATTTAGAGAAAATTGTCTTCTTTTGCTCTCCTTTCCTCATCTCCTCCCACCTCCAGCAGTAGGTTACAGGTAAAATTAGTAGAGGAGTAAATGGAAAAAAATGGGAAGGTCTCCAGGAGGTGAATCATTGGCACCATTTTTATTAGGAATACTTGTCTGGAGCCTATTTTTGGAAGCCTTGGGATACCTAATCCTGGTTTGGCAGAACTGCAAAATATCTCCTTGCAGAGATCATCAAATTTTTTATTCAGAAAATATAGTTACCTTAGTCTCCAGCATTCTGCTAGGCATTATGAAGCTTACAAAAAGAGCATGCAGAAGGGATGGCCTCAGCTTTCAGGAAGTATATACTCCAGTTGCAAAGTCAGAAATGTGTACAACAGTGTTTATGTAAGAGCCTTAGTCTTCTTTGAAGCACCATCAGCATCATAAAAACACTTAATATGATAAATATTCCCATATCCATTCCTCATTAATAACACCTAGAGCTTCTCAAGGACAAATGTATTTTTCAGGTGAAAGGAAAGAAATGATATAAAACTAAGGTGAAGAAATGTTAAGCTGCCTTAGGAGTAGAGACTGGGCAGATTTAGAAGTGACTTTATCAAAGGTAGTCTTTAATATTCAACGACTTTAGACATTAGTGAGACTACCAAGGGGTAATGTTTAATATTTTAACTTACTACAGGTTAAATAGCCAATGATAACTTCAATGCAAACGAGCACAATTTGGGATAGTATGGTATGTTTTTAATGCAACTCTTAAGAAAGTGCTGAAGTCTTCCGTACGTATAGGTAATATTGTTGGCAACACAATATATCATTTTTAAGCTATAATGGCACTCCTGCATGTAAAAATCCCAGAGAGTGAATCAGCCTTGTGGAATGTGTTTCCTTTTCTCTATTTTGCCACAGTTCCCTTTCAGTAGACATGTAGCTTTGAAGGTGAGTATAATTAAACATTCCTTGGTATTGCATCTCTCATGCACATATGAGAAAATGTAGTGGCAAATTTCTTCTCTAAAGAATGTGCAAAACCCTTTTGAATTGACCGGCTCTTCTAGTACTTTACTCTGAAACTTGGTTGCTCTGGCTCTTGTGTCTATTTTCAATACATTGTATGTAAATGATGATTTAGTTCCTCAGTGAATTTATCTGACTGTCGGATGAAGCATTCTGCATGGATGGAGGTGGAAGTTAGAGGAAGGTCATGAGAATATGTTCCGTGTGTCTTCACATTTGGTACTTAGAGGTCTCTGGTTATTATTGTGCTTCCCTTCCATGCCCTTCTTAATTCTGGCTTTTAGCCCAGCCATTATGACAGCTGTTTGTAATTCCGTTTGCAGTTCACTTCTGGAGGAATTACACATTGCTCTGTCTGCTTGTCATTGCTGTGGCCTCTTCAAGTTCCCGTGTGATGGGAGAACAAAACAGTCTGGGCTCTGAAAAGGACTTGACTTTCTATTCAAATTGGAATTATTTTTAGAAAGTGTCTATAGAATCTAAAGTTTCCTCAATCAGCAGGATTCATATAAAGCCATATGTTGGTGTGCTTTCCTCAGAAAAAGCCTTAGAAAAGTTCTTTTGGAATCTCACAGCTTGTGGGAGGCTGCATTCTGTGGGCAGGCCTGCCCCATGCACCTGGAGTCATGGCAAGGTTTCTGTGAGGTGTGAAGTTTCTGAGTGTGTGAGGTCTCTGGTGGTAATTTGCTCTTGAGGCATTAGACTCAACCAACAAGGGCCAAAACTATGTTACAGTGAACTCCGTTAGCAGCCAAGTTGAGGATGCAGAGTGATCTCTTTAATCAATACTTTATCTGGATTGTCAGTTGTAAAAGGCTTAGAAATAATGCAACAAAATACTCAGCTCTGAAATAACACCGAGTGTCATTTCACCTTTGTTTGATTCAGAAGGTCCTTTAGAGTCTTTGTATCCTGGGAGAGCTAGTTAATAAAGATTCCATGTTTAGAATGTTTGATAAATTAGACTTTATTCTAGTTAGGAAGGGAAATAGGAAAGTGGGAATGCCATAAAGTCCTCCTGGCCCAAGAGGGAGATGAGAGCTCTAAGCAAAAATAAGTGTATTTGCGGTTAGTGGCATTAGTATTACTCATCACTCACCGCTATTAAATACCCCATAAATATTTCACTTCTGGAGTATAAGATGGGACAAAATAGGACTTCTTCTTTACCTATATTGCATCCTCACCTATTAGCACCCTATTCTGTAATATGCTCTGAGATGTTTAAGAAGTCTACTGATTTGCAGCAAAGCCCCAGGGTTTTTAGGAAAGACTTCCCAGAAATGGGCCTCGCATTGGTCTGTCTATCTTATATAGCTCAGTTCACCCCAAACTGGACTCTCACTCAGAAATAGGTCAAGAGAAGGTATCTGATTACACAGGATTTCATGTCCCAGTGGCCTGGAGGGCATAGCATGTGCCACAGGACTGAAGTTCTGACTTGGTGCCCTGTCTCGGGGCCAGCTCCCATTTTAGGCTTCCAGGTTCATCCTTCAAAGGGTTGAAAACAGCATCACAATTTTTTTTCTCTTAGGAAATTTCTCACCCTTGACGAGCCCGCAGGACAAACACACCTGACCTCCATGGCCCCTTGTCTGTCAGCCCTTATTAAATGAATATTCACTCTGCAGAACATCACACTGGGCATTGTGGAAAGTTATAGAAGGGGGTGATGCACTCCTGGCCTTTGAGCATCTTATCGACTTACAGGAAAGACAGAACCGGCACACAACAAAATATATAAAAACTTAAATGTCAGCTGGATATATATATATAGTTATTTGTAAATTCAATTGACATAGCCTGGAAATACATATTTATGTGTACATATATCTATACGTACATAAAGTTAAGGCATTTCTGAAATGACTGAAGTGACTAGAATTAGAAAAAGGTAGCTTTCTATTGGCTTAGTTTTAGTCCCCCAGAAGTGACCCTGAGACAAGGACTTGAGAGCAAGTAGTTTATCTGAGAGGTATAGCAAATGCCAGTAAGAAAAGAGGGAAAGAATGACAGGAAAAGTAAGGCAGACCACAAAGGGTATGATATTGAGCCAGCTGTGACTATGCACAGCTAGAGCCAGAGCCTATGGGAAAATTCTGGGAAATGATTTAGAGCATTTACTCTGGACTCCTATCAGTAACTGGTTGAGGACTCCTCTCAGGGTGAGTTAATACCCAGATATGCATAGCTCACCATACCCAGACAGAATAGTTTCTCGAGAAACAAAACAAAACAAACCTCGTGCAAAAAGATGCAGTTAACGGCAGTTTCAAGGCTGGTCTTGGTAAGACCTGAGGGATACAGTAAGGGACCAACATTCTCTGCTACATTCACAGATATTAGTGAGAAAAATGGTTTGGAAAGGAGAAAGGGATTTTGAACATTTAAGAAGCCAGTGTCTATAAGGACCCAAAAGTAGACAGATGACATTCAAACCAGTACAAAAGGCTTCCTTATGCAAGTTCTTCAAAGGAGTATGCCTCAAGTGGCATAGGGAAAACGGTCTGGGTGACCAGTTGAACCGGACTGAAAATGAGGAGCAACTTAGGGTACAAGGATTCAGATTGTGAGGGCTGCCCTAAGTTAGGTTTCCCTGTGATCCACTAGACATGTCTCAGTTGCAAACCATATTGGGAATAGTGGGTAGGTTAGCCACACTGTGGATTATGAAGCAATTACTTTATTTGTGGCATGAAGTCCTGACAGATCACAGGAAACATTTGGAGATGCAATGGGGCAACATGTCCTTCCTTCACCTCACCTAGGTCAAAGAGATGGGCAGTGGCCAACAAGCATTGGAGATTTTACACTAGGTCTCCTGCATTTTTAAAGGGTAAGACCGACAGCACTGGGACAGTGGGCGTGGGACTCATCATGATTAGTAGTATGTCTAAAGTCGATCTGATATAATATAGTCTTCTCTTGAATTGCATTATATGTATAGATCTTCTCTAAGGAGCTGGTAGATAGGAAGTTAAGACTGGCAAAGGCAGAAACACCGCAGAGGGCTCTTGTTCATCTGACACTGGTTAGTTATTGACATACTGCTACAGAAGACCTGTAGCCTAGGCCTTAGCAAATGCCTCCTACAAGGACTCCTGTGTGTTGATCTTTGTTAATGGAAATGTCTATGTGTTTTATGTAACTTTTAACGGCCCTGGCAGATGTGCCCAGGAATGAGCTCTCTGAGAATGCATCTCAGGGTTAATTATTCTTTAATATATAAAATCATACTGATATGGTTTCGATGTGTCCCCACCCAAATCTCATCTTGAATTGTAGTTCCCATAATCCCCAAGTGTTTTGAGAAGGACCTAGTGGGAAGGAATTGAATCTTGGGGGCAGTTACCCCCTTGCTGTTCTATTGATAATGAGTGAGTTCTCATGAGATCTGATGGTTTTATAAGGGGCTTTTCCCCACTTTGCTTGGCATTTCTGACTCCTGCTGCCATGTGAAAAAAAGTGTGTTTGCTTCCTCTTCTGGCATCATTTTGAGTTTCCTGAGGCCTCCCCAACCATGTGTAACCGTGAGTCAACTGAACTCCTTTCCTTCATAAATTAGCCAGTTTTGGATATGTCTTCATAGCAACGTGAGAACAGTCTAATACAGTAAATTGGTACTACAGAGAGTAGGTGTTGCTATAAAGCTACCCAAAAATGTGGAATAAACTTTGGAATTGGGTTATAGGCAGAGGTTGGAACAGTTTGGAGGACTCAGAGGAAGACAGGAATATGTGGAAAAGTTTGGAACTTCCTAGAGACTGGTTGAATGCCTTTGACTAAAATGCTGATAATGATATGGACAATGAAGTCTAGGCTGAATTGGTCTCAGATGGAGATAAAGAACGTCTTGGGAACTGGAGCAAAGGTTACTCTTGGTATTTTATCCCTGCCCTAGAGATCTGTGGAACTTTGAACTTAAGAGAGATGGTCTGAAATCGGAATGTATATTTAAAGGAAACAGAGCATAAAAGTTTGAAAAATTTGCAGCATGATAATGCAATAGAAAAAATCTGTTTTCTTGAGAGAAAGTCAAGCTGACTGTAGAAACTTGCACAAGTTATGAGGAACCAAATGTTAATCGCCAAGACAATGGGAAAAATGTCTCCAGGGCATGTCAGAGATCTTTATGGCAGCCCCTCCCATCACAGGCCCAGAGGCTATTGAAGAATAGGAGCCTACATGAAATGATCTCTAAAATAAGTAAACTTACACTATCCAATATGGTAGTACAAGTTTACTGTACCTGCACACGTGGCTATTTAAGCTCAAATTAATTAAGATTAAGTATAATTTAAAATTTAGTATCTTAATCAGAGTAGGTTCACTTCAGGAACTCAAAGCTGCCAGTAGCTAATGACTTCTATATTAGACAGCACAGAACATTTCCATCATGGCATGAAACTCTGCAATAGAACTATAGTGAATGAGCAAAGCATGACTCAAAAATCTCATTCCCAACACATAAACAAGTCTACAAAATAACTGGCTAGCATCATGATGACAGGATCAAGTCCACATATAACAATACTACTAACCTTAAATGTAAATGAGCAAAATGCTCCAGTTAAAAGACACAAAATGGCAATTTAAATAAAGAACCAAGACCTATCAGTATGCTGTCTTCAAGAGACCCATCTCACATGCAATTACACACATAGGCTCAAAATAAAGGGATGCAGGAAAATTTACGAAGCAAATGGAAAACAGAAAAAAGTAAGGACTGCAATCCTAATTTCTGGCAAAATAGACTTTAAATATCAAAGATCAAAAAAGACAAGGGTATTACATAATGGTAAAGGGTTCAGTTCAACAAGAAGAGCTAACTATCCTAAATATATATGCACCCAACACAGGAGCACTCAGATTCACAAAGGAAGTTCTTAGAGACCTTCAAAGAGATTTAGACTCCCACACAGTAGTAGTGGGAGACTTTAACACCCCACTGACAGTATTAGACACATCACAGAGACAGAAAATTAACAAAGATATTCAGGACCTGAACTCAGCTCTGCATTAAGTGGACCTGATAAATATCTACAGAACTCTTCACCCCAATACAACAGAATATACATTCTTCTCATCCCTGCATGACACTTACTCTAAAATTGACCACCTAATCGGAAGTAAAACTCTTCTCAGCAAATTTAAAAGAACCGAAATCATAACAAACCATCTCTCAGACCACAGTGCAATCAAATTATAACTGAAGATTAATTAATTCACTCAAAACCACACAACTATGTGGAAATTGAACAACCTGCTCCTAAATGACTCCTGGGTAAATAATGAAATTAAGGCAGAAATAAAGAAGTTCTTTGAAACTACTGAAAACAAAGATACAATGTACCAGAATCTCTGGATGCAGACAAGGCAGTGTTAAGAGGGAAACTTATAGCTCCAAATGTCCACATCCAAAAGCTAGAAAGATCTCAAGTTAACAACCTAAAATCACTTAAAGCAACTAGAAAACCAAGAGCAACCAAACCACAAAGCTAGAAAAAGACAAGAAATAACCAAGATCAGAGCTGAACTGAAGATTATAGAGACATGAAAAACCCTTCAAAGAATCAATGAATCCAGGAGCTGGGCTTTGGAAAAAAATAATTAATAAAATAGACCCCTAGCTAGACTAATGAAGCAAAGAAAGAAGAATAAAATAAACACAATCAGAAATGATAAGGGTGATCTCTCCACTGACCGCACAGAAATACAAACAATCATCAAAAAATACTATAAACACCTCTATGCACATAAACTAGAAAATCTAGAAGAAATGGATAAATTCCTGGACATATACATCCTCTCAAGACTGAACCAGGAAGAAATTGAATCCCTGAATAGACCGATAATGAGTTCTGAAAATTGAGGCAGTAATAAATAGCCTACCGACTGAAAAAAGCCCAGGACCAGATGGATTCACAGCTGAATTCTGCCAGAGGTACAAAGAAGAGCTGATACCATTCCTATAGAAACTATTCCAAAAAACTGAAAAGGAGGGACTCCTCTCTAACTCATTCTATGAGGCCAGCATCATCCCGATACCAAAACCGGCCAGAAATACAACAAAAAAATAGGAAACTTTAGGCCAATATCCTTAATGAATATCGATGTGAAAATTGTCAACAAAATACCGGCAAACTGAATCCAGCAGCACATCAAAAAGCTTATCCACCACAATCAAGTAGGCTTCATCCCCGGTTTGCAAGGTTAGTTCAACACAGGCAAATCAATAAATATGACTCATCACATAAACAGAGCTAAAGACAAAAAAACGCATGATTATCTGAATAGATGCATAAAAGGCCTTTGATAAAAATTAACATACCTTCATTTTAAAAACTCTTAATAAACTAGGTATTGAAGGAACATACCTCTAAATAATAAGAGCCATATATGACAAACCCGCAGCCAATATCATACTGAATGGGCAAAAGCTGGAAGCATTCCCCGCACAAACCAGTACAAGACAAGGTTGCCGTATCTCACCACTCCTATTGGAGATGGTATTGGAAGCTCTGGCCAGGGGAATCAGGCAAGAGAAAGAAATGAAGCACGTTCAAATAGGAAAAGAGGAAGCCAAACTACCTTTGTTTGCAGATGATATGATCCTATATCTGGAAAACCCCATCTTCTCAGCCCAAGAACTTCTTAAGCTGATAAGCAGCTTCAGCAAACTCTCAGGATACAAAAGTCAATGTGCAAAAGTCACTAGCATTTCTATACACCAACAATAGACAAGCCAAGAACCAAATCACAGGTGAACTTCCATTTACAACTGCCACAAAAAGAATAAAATTCCTAGGAATACAGTTAACAAGGGAAGTGAAGGACCTCTTCAAGGAGAACTATAAACCACTGCTCAAAGAAATCAGAGAAGAGAGAACAAATGGAAAATCATTAATTCCATGTTCATGAATAGGAAGAATTAATATTATGAAAATGGCCATATTGCCCAAAGCACTTTATAGATTCAATCCTGTTCCCATTAAACTACCATTGACATTCTTCACAAAATTAGGAAAAAACTCTTTTGAAATGCATATAGAACCAAAAAGAGCCTAAATAGTCAAGGCAATTCTAAGCAAAAAGAACAAAGCTGAAGGCATCACACTACCTGACTTCAAACTATATTACAGGGCTACAGTAACCAAAACAGTGTAGTAATGGTACAAGAACAGACACATAGACCAATGGAACATAATAGAGAACCCAGAAATAAGACTACATACCCACAACCATCTGACCTTAGACAAACCTGACAAAAACAAGCAACGGGGAAAGGATTTCCTCTTCAATAAACAGTGCTGGGAGAACTGGCTAGCCATATGCAGAAAATTGAAATGGACCCCTTCCTTACACCATATACAAAAATCAACTCAAGATGAATTAAAGAGTTAAATGTAAAACCCACAACTATAAAAACCCTAGATGAAAACCTAGGCAATACAATTCAGGTCATAGGCACAGGCAAAGATTTCATGATGAAGACATCAAAAGCAATTACAACAAAAGCAAAAATTGACAAATGGGATCTAATTAAACTAAAGAGCTTCTGCACAGCAAAAGAAACCATCAATAAATTAAACAGACAAATTACAGAATGGGAGAAAATTTTGCAACATATCCATCTGATAAACATCTAATATCCAGCATGTGTAAGGAACTTAAACAAATTTACAAGAAGATAACAACCTCGTTAAAAGTGGGCAAAGGACATGAACAGACACTTCTCAAAAAAAGACATACAAGTGGCCAACTAACATATGAAAAACACGCTCAATATCACTGATCATTAGAAAAATGCAAATGAAAACCACAATGAGATGCCATCTCACACCAGTCAGAATGGCTGCTATTATTAGGTTGGTGCAAAAATAATTGCAGCTTTTGTCATCAAAATTAATGGCAAAAACCACAATTACTTTTGCACCAACTTATAAAAAGTCAAAAAACAACACATGCTGGCGATATTGTGGAGAAAAAGGAAATGCTTTTACACTGTTGGTGGGAGTGTAAATTAGTTCAATAATTATAGAAGACAGTGGGACGATTCCTGAAAGACCTAGATGCAGAAATATCTTTCAACCCAACAATCCCATTACTGAGTATATACCCGAAGTAATATAAATTGTTGCATTATAAAGATACATGTGCATGTATAGTCATTGCTGCACTATTCACAATAGCACACACGGAATCAACCTAAACGCCCATCAATAATAGACTAGATTAAGAAAATGTTGTACATATACACCATGGAATACTATGCAGCCACAAAAAGGAACAAGATCATGTCCTTCATGGGGGCATGGATGGATTTGGAAGCTGTTATCCTCAGCAAACTAACATAGGAACAGAAAATCAAATACTCTGTGTTTTCACTTATAAGTGGGAGCTGAAAGATGACAACACATGGACACATGGGAGCAGGAAACACACAATGGGGCCTGTTGGAGAGTAGAGGGTGGGAGGAGGGAGAATATCAGGAAGAATAGCTAACAGATGCTGGGCTTAATACCTTGGTGATGGGATGATCTGTGCAGCAAACCACAGTAGCACACTTGTACTATGTAACAAACCTGCACATCCCGCATACGTATCCCTGAACTTAAAATAAAAGTTAGAAAAACAACTTACTCTCTAAACCTAGCTCTGCACTTTATTAGTTGTGCATCCATAGGGAGATGACTTAACATGCCTGTGCCTCTGTTGCTCTGTCTGTGAAATAGGGGTAGTCAAGATAGCACATCACAGGGTTCAGGTGAGAATTAAATGCAACGTTATTTATAAAGTTATTAATGCATTATCTGGCACACTGTGAATTCTCAATACATGTTACCTAAAATGGGAGAGGGTCTCTGTCTTAGTCTTTTTGTGTTGCTATAAAGGAATACCCGAGAATGGTTAATTTATGAAGAAAAAAACCATTTATTTAGATCACAGTTCTCATGGCTGGAAGGTTAAAGATTGGACATTTTCATCTGGTAAGAACCTCAGGCTGCTTTCACTCATAGTGGAAGGCAAAGGGGAGCCATATGTGCAGAGATCACATAGTGAGAGAGGAAGCAAGAGAGAGGGAAAGGTGCCAGGCCCTTTTAAACAACCAGCTCTTTCAGGAGCTAGTAGAGTTAGAACTCAGCCCAAAAGAGGGCAGTAATCTACTCATGAAGGATCCTTTCTCATGACCCATACACCTCACACCAGGTCCCATCTCCAACACTGGGGATCACATTTCAACATGAGGTTGGAGGGTACAAATATCCAAATCACTGCAGTCTCTTAGCTCCAACATTATGTGTGTTTCTAAATGCTGTGCCGTATCTGTTTTCTCCCTGATGTTGATAGTTTATATTTGGAGTACCCCATGGAGGCAGGGAATCCTACATTAACTCACAAGGCCATTTTATTTAACATACATTTATACAACTCATACCATGTACCAGAGTCTAAGCACTGAACGCATATTTATTTCATCTTCCACACAAGCCTATGTGGTAGGTATTCTACAGAAAAGCCTCCACATTTCTAAAGCTGCCTCATTTTGTGACTTATCTTGGTAAGTCCTGTGGGAGTGGGGAGGGGAGAATAAAGATGAAACAATAAGATTCTGCCCTTAAGGCACAGAGGAGACAAACAAATAGTTGTAGAGGGTGTATCGTCTCAGGTTAGATATTTTGCATGTATTATTTAATTTCAAGCAACAACTCTGTGAGATAGGTGATATTCCCATTATATAGATGTGGAAATAAACTAAAGAGGTTTTATAACTAGCTCAGCATTGCACAGCTAGTTCATTGTGAGAAATGGGACTCTAACCTGGGCCTAATTCCAAATCCCATACATTTTTCACTGCATCTTGATGTCTGTTAATAGGAAAGATAATATGCATGTATAAATATAAGGTATAAATAAAATAATATAGATAAATTGTCCTAGGAGTTAAGGGGAGTAAGGGATTACTCCTAGCCAAGAGGGTCATGAGAACCTTCATTGAAGAGGGAGCATTTGAAAAAGCACCTAAAAGTGAGCAGGATGTGGGCTGGTGGGATTGGGGGAAGGAGATTCCAGGTAGAGGGAAGAGTACAAGTGAAGGCTCTGATAGGATCAAGATAACATGTGGAGTTGGTAGTGATGGACCAAGGAGGGGGACCTGCCTGGGTGGGATGCAGTATCTTTCACCAACATTGTTGAGAATTGCCGGAGCATGGTCATAACAAAGAGCAGTCTGACTCTTAGTTTTATTATTGCCTTTAAATTCCACACATAATGTGCCTGCTTTATTATGTGTATCTGGGACAGACCACTCCTATCAACCTCTATCCTTTGGTGTGCCTGTGGGTTTGTTGGAATAAGTTTCTCTTGAATTCTGTTCTCTATATGTCTTCCTTGGTAGCACTCCAATTTCTATGATTTCTAGCCTGTGTTATTCCCAGCCTGTGTTATTTCTGGCTTGCGTTCTTCACTATGTGAGTTTTACCCTATGTTCCAGGAAGACAGGTTCTTTCAGGGTCAAAGAGGTAGCCCTAGGCTTTCTATAGGTTTTGGAAAAGAAGGGTCACACGTGGAGCCAGGTGTCTGTCATATTCCAGGTCTGGAGTTCTTCTGTCTCAGGCAGGAAGCCTGGCTGAAATAAAAACTTTCTTCAGGATCTGAGTGATACCCTAAAGGCTACAAGCAATGCTAGATTGAACTAAATGACATGGGCCATGGCACTGGAAGAATCTTCTTAGAACTCTTGTCATGTGGTGGGAAGTTAAGAGTGGGCTGTCTTGAACATTGAAACCGTTAAAGGGAAGACCGTGGGTTGATACCCTCCCTACCCTCATCCCCTGGCCTTTCCTTGACTACCACCCTGGGGCAAAGGAATAAGGAGGATCTCCTGCTAATTTTCAACTGCGTTTTGCTCTCTGTTATGTAGTATTTCAATGACATCATCCGCTCAGGAGAGTTGGGGCGAGGCTGGCTGAGGTTCTCAAGGAGCTGAGTTTTGAGTTCAGGTGCTCGTGTAGCAGTGGAATGATGCCTCCTGACCTTTCAGACCTTTGAGACCTCTGGGCGGTCTTAGAAATCACTTCAAGCCTCCAGTCCAGGATACGACTGCCTAGGGGAATTCCAGGGAAAGGTGGCAGGTAGAGTATCCTTTCTGAGTTTTATTCTCTCGTCCTCCTTTCCCTTCTTTCTATGTGTCTGTGTTGCTCTGTTGTGTCTCCTCCTCGAGATTCCAAAGAACGTTGATGCCAAGGTATTTATTTTATGTTCTTGTCAACAGAGATGCCATGGTCTACAAGGTGATGAATACCACTATGAGCTCACTACAAGATCTCAAAGATTTCAAGCCACTGGCTGTTGCAAAGCATGAAGCCGCCCTTCCGGAGCAGCGGCGGGAGGCAGGCAGGGAGGAGGTAAGGAATCATCCTGTCTTCCCTCTGCCCCTTGACTCCATCAGCCTTTAGCTGTCAGATTGTTTGGACTCTTGCCTGATGGGCTTTTTCCCATGTGTTCTTCCACAGGCCCCGAGTTTTGACCAGATGATGGACCGTCTCCTTAGGTGTCCAGGGAGCTGCTGAAGCATAGAGGAAGATGCTGCTGATCCAAAGGATAAAAACACAGAAACTGAAACCAAGAAGCACCTAAAGTGGACTCACGCCCAGCATCCCTGCAGACTGATGTTCTCTCAGCTATAGTTCTGCATTGAACTGTTTTTCCTTTGCTATCACCTGCCTAACACACAGTCTTGGATGCTTTTGACTGGTTGGATTTCTTTTTTTTTTTTTCCCCCTGCCTTTTCATTTTCCTTCCTTTTTTTCCTGCCTTTTCTTTTTCTTTCCTTGACCCTGGGAATTACAAACAAGAAATTGCTTTAAAAAGTATTATTCGGTGCTGAAAATAGCCTTGTTTATGAACAAGTTTTATCCCTAGGGATTTCCTGAAATGCAATCTCAGGTTACCTTGTAAATGGGGCTGTGCCATTTGATTTGTATAGTACTGATCTGTAAGTTAAAATACATTTCCTTTCTTTTGTTTCATTCTTTTTTAAAAAGTTTGGATCCAGGTAATGGCCTGAGTCACATTTGCTTAGCTACTGAAGTGATCTCAATGTGTTATCACTTAGAGCTGAAACATAATCAAGCATACGTTATACCTGGGACTCTTGCATACTCTTTGATACATATGTCACATTACAAAGAAACACAAACCTTGTAGGTTGAAATTTAATTCCTGTTTGATCCTGCAGCTAGAATGCTAAAGAAACTGTAAATATCAAAACTGGCTTCAAATACCCTGAATATAAGCTAATCAACAGTAAGTGGATGGTTCCAGAATACCGTTTTCTAAGAAGCAGGAATTAGAGATCAACTGACCTCATCCATAATGTTGCTCAGGTCTGTCTGTGGATCTGTCCATTTTGGAGTAAAAAACAAGGCATGCTTCTGTGATTGTGTTTATGAAAACTGTAGTATTTCATATTTATGTTTTGTAATTGTGCTTGCCTTGCAATAAAACACCTTCAGTTGACTCACAATAAGGTCTCTGTCAATTTCCTGCAAAACTGTGTCCTTATTGGCTTTCTAAAAAAGTTCAGTGTAGACCTATCAGTGGTGACCTGCTAGACATTTCAGCTGGATCTAGCATTATTGCTCTTTCAGAAATAGCACTAGAGCTGTCCATTGTCTACACATGGGGTCAGAGTTGTACAGTCAGATTCTCATTTCTTCGTATTAGCATCAACTACAGAAATCTATAGTCACAGCCTAACCCTGTTACGTATATGTGCTGCCATCTGCCATTGTGTTCCAAGTCTGGAGTCCCTATTTATTTCTGAGACTCTAGGCTAAGCCAGAAACCCTGTGGACCTCAGTGTCCTCATATACAAAATGGGGATAATGATACTTCCTATGATTGTGGTGATAAGTGCCTGTAAAAGGACATCACATGGATGGTACTTTGCACATTGTAAATTCATTGGAATGTGGCAATATTCAATAAATGGTGGTTATTTTATTTGTTAATAAAGGATTGGATGAATTTGTAAATCTCTTACAGTTGACCTTTAGTTGAGAACACTGAGTAACTTCTGAATAGTTTCTTAGCCCTCTTCACTTAAAGCTCTTGGAAAAAAACATGAAGATTCATGAGACAGAAGTCCGGAGTGGAGAATCGGCTGCTGCCTTCCTTGGCCACATAACCAAATACCTTGGTTCCTTAATTCCTCCTTCTGAAAAATAGGGCAGATGTTTTACTTCCTTTGCAGAGATGACAGTATCCTGTTCTCAGAAAATGATATACTGTACACATAACTGTATGAGACATCATCTTTTCCACTTGTCTGCAACATCAAGCCCATGTCATCCAAGGGGAGGTGAGTATCCCTCTAAATACTGACAAGAAGAGCTCATTAACTAAGGAGAATAACTCAGACCATCAAGAAACAAATCAAACTGGATCTGTCACTTTAGTGGAAAGCACTTTTGAGAAAACCCTAGTATTCTCTATCACCACACCTGGGATTTCAGGGTGATCAAAATGTGCTGCAAAGACAAGAGCTAAGATATTTCATTTTGGGCTGGGTGGCAAATGGAACAGTTGTTCCCTGATTGCCATGGTACAGATTATTGTCCCACAGACATTATCCCTGGATTTCAAGACATGCATAGTAGAAAGAACATTTTCTACTTTCTCCCTGAAGTCATTAAAATGACAATAATAATTGCAATAGCAAATTAACAGTTATTAAGCACTTACTATAGGCTGGGAATTAGGCAAAACATTCCAACCACTGGCTCATTTAATCATCACAGTGATTATATGAGTAGGTATTCTCATTACCCCCATTGCCTACATGAGAAACTGAGGCATGAAGTGGTTAGGTAACTGAGCCAGACCACCCAGTTGGTGAGGGGCAGAGCTGGATGAATCAGTCAGGTTGTCCTGACTCCAGAGCTTGGGCTCTTCGCTGCCATGCTCAGCTGCTTCCTCACCTGGGCTTCAGTCCCTGTCTGATTGCTTACTGACTTGTGACTTTAAACCTTACCTTTGGAACTTCATTGTCCTTGTTTGTAATTTCGGTCTATTCTCATTCTCTCTCGCCTGCTTCCCACAATTATTGCCTATGCTCTTGGAAAAATGTGTTCCACCTAACATGAAAAGTAAATAATTTTTAAATAATATTTTTAAAATTAAACTCACTTCTAAATGGGGTCCAGGTTAAGTCTACCTTACGCTGAATTCTACTTTCTACTTAGCAGTTTGAGGTTTCAGCATATCATATCCAGAGAAAGTCCTAATGGCTGTGAATGTTGAGCCCAAAAGCTATATAATGGGTAACTGAGAGAGTACCAAACTAAAAGAGAAACAATATTAGATTCTTGAGCAAAACAATGCCGACTCTAACCTTAGCTCCCAAAGTCTTGATCAAAGTATGTCACTTATGTCAGACTGAAATAACCTCTTTCCAGTTCCCTCCAACAGCTTATCCAGAGGGTGGTGAGATGATGTATCTGTTTGAGGGACCACTGGAATTGAAAGCAGGTTACATATTTCCAAGCAAGTTGTAGCAGCTACAATTGGCATCCTGTCCAAATTTTTTAGGGCTTCCTTTAACTGGGGCACCTTTGTACATCACATGCTAGGGCATGTATTGCCTGTCCCACCTGAGACTAGCCCTCAACCAATGACTGAAGACAGTTGGGATGTAAATACCCCAGCCCCTTCTCCCCTTGGTGGACTGAAGGAGGCATATTCTACACTGGCTCTGAGTTCTTCTGTGAAGTGATGCTCTAGTTGCCCATGGTGTTAACTAGTTGCTAACCTACTTTTGTTGGCCACCTTTCATACTCTATCTCACACTGTTCTCAACTCTTAACCATTGCTGCCTAGAATCACTCCCTCAATAAGTAATTTGCACAAAACTTCCTATCTTAGAGTCTGCTTCTGGGAGAACCCCAAGCAAATTCAAGGTTCTGGTGCTGGTCAATTATAGATATAATAATGCACCAGAGGAAATACAACACTATCATTCAAGACTAAATAGTCTGTTTATTTGTCCTTCTACTGATATTTTGCTAATATCAAAGGGGTTAAGAACAGGAAGAGGGGCCTCATAAACTTGAGACTCAGTTGCCAGAGAACAATTTCCTTCTTGCTAAATAGGCACCTTCAGAAGTTATGAGATACTTTGGGCCGGGCGCAGCGGCTCAAGCCTGTAATCCTAGCACTTTGGGAGGCTGAGGTGTGCGGATCACGAGGTCAGGAGATTGAGACCATCCTGGCTAACACCGTGAAACCCCATCTCTACTAAAAATACAAAAAATTAACCAGGCATGGTGGTGGGCACCTGTAGTCCCAGCTACTCGGGAGGCTGAGGCAGGAGAATGGGATGAACCTGGGAGGTGGAGCTTGCAGTGAGCCGAGGGGGCATAGCAAGATTCCATCTCAAAAAAAAAAAAAAAAGTTACGAGATACTTTTCTTTAAATGAAAAACTCAACTAACCTGATATTAATACCAGGCAAGAATCACCTGATGGCAAATCAAATTACAATTCATAGGCTAGAACAAGTAATTAAATATAAGGGGGTAATGGGAAAAGGAGAGAGTCACAATCCCACAGCCCCTCTCTCACCTCTCAAGGACTCCTATTTGCCTTTGAATCACTTCTGCTTCAATTAACATTGATTGAGCTTGCCTAGAGTGCCTGGCTCTTGTCAAATCCTATTACAGGAGACTCCAAGATGCTATCTGTCCCAAACCTTTGTTATACTGGGACGTTTTTTGTGGGAATATTGAATATTGTGTGGAGTAGCTAACACATTGATCAGGGATGTAATACAAGAGGTTTGTTTTTTCTAGTATGGTAGTATTATAAATGGGATTTCATTTTGCCATTATTATTATCAACTAGAACCAATTCTCTAAGTTCAAGTTATGATGCTCTAAAAAGCATGTCAGACTGAACCACTACTGCTTTTAGAAATAAACGTTGAAAATGTCAACCCTGTCAAGTGAAAAAATGTGACCGAATCTTTGTTATAGACATCACACACTGAATTTACTTGTTTTGTTGGAAGGAGACACACCAAGAAACATGCTTTCTCCATGGGATTCTCAGTAAAGGAGTCTCTGTTTATTTTATTGGAGATGTAAAAGGAATCAATAGTATTTATCAGTCTGCCTTAATTCTTTTCATCTCCCTCTTGCAAAAGTCTTGAAGGGTGGGGCTATATTTTGTGTATCTTTGTTTTCAATATGTGACTGACAACAGAGCTTTCTTCATGTTAGATATCCACTCCATTTTTACTTGAAATAATTAAACTAGATAAGGGAAACTGTTTATTTTATAGATTTCCTATGGAATTTTAAGCCATTAGTAGTGTGCACCCAGCCTTATGCTTACTGGAAGAGGGAAGGAAAATCAAAATCCCATCCTTGGATGCATGCTTAGATATTGGGGGGCTAGATTCCTATGAGGAAAAAAATCAGAATAACATTGTTTCTAGGATGTTTTCATGACCAAGAACGTTTTATGCAGGGAAACACTATTATAGGTACCTTTTCAATGCTTGCATTTTAATCTTATTAGTTTTTAGAAAAACATTTAAATGTTCTTGCTACTAATAAAACACATCTTATGAATGGAATCATCTTAGATATTTAAATGCTGATTACGAATTTAATTAGACAAATTCTCCTAAGTATTTTAATAAAATACTTACCAATTTCATTAAGTTTTCACAGACTTTAAAAGCAGATGGCACCCACATGTGCATCCACAATCAAAATCACAGTCACAATGGGATTCAAAAATTTGTTCCTACACTTAAGCTATTAAGTAGTATTTATACAATATTCACAAACTTGTTTTATACCTCCCTTTTTTTATATACTTATTATTTATACTTTGCTAGGTTTCAGTAATCTTGCTAGACTTGAAAGAAAAAGAAGGCAGTCTCAGCCCCATTCATTTTGCAGATTCTGGGTTATCAACCACATGATTTTTGCTTGATACATGGGATCTTATTGGATTCCTTCAAAGTTGATACAGCCGGTTGTAGGCCAGTGTTTTCTGGCTTAAGTTTTTTTCTGAGAGTTAAAGTTCAGTTCCTATGTCAATGGCTGTTGGAAGCCCTTGTCCTAAACCAGAAACATGGAACCTCCTCTGAGGGTTCCCATGTCCATCAAATCTTCGTTCCAGGCAGTAAGGCTTTACTTCATGATGCTTTAGTTTCTCAGTATTTTTGATAAAAGCATCTAGTGGTTTCATTATCCAAGAGATGAAGGGGTGAGTCTGGGCAGCAGATTCTCTTCTTGTGATCACTGCATCATGTATCAGTTTCCAACACCCCACTGGAATTTTTCTCCTGACTGTTATGAATGACCATAGGAGCTGATAACTCATCTGGTCTAGCAAGATAAATCCCCAAGTTTTCTTGAGTTACTTGACTTAATATTCACTGTAGTTTTTTTTCCTATTTCTTGAGAAAAATATAGATATTGAAACATATATCAAATAAAGAAACTGAACATCTATCTACACATGTCAATTTTCTAACTTATTAAAAATATTTTAAAAATAAATATATCTTTCTTTTTGTTTTTCAATGACCTCTTTGTACATCTTCTACTTTTTCATTGTTAAGTACTTTTATGGACTGAAGTGAAGGCTTTTCACAGACATAAGTTATTTCAATAAACTATAGTGATTCTTGTTCAAAGTATTATACTGTGAGCACCCCCATAAGCTGTCTCCATTGTCTTTTCAGCATTACTTCTGAGATATTTTTGAAAGTTTCTTGCTTAAAAGCAATGAGATTTTCCATACCCATATTGTTTGTTCTTTATTGTTACCTAAGGTATTAGTCCCTGAGAAGTTCTGACTCCTCCTAATAATAAAGAATACCACTAGGATTCTGTATTAGCTTTATCCTCAGGAATATGGTGATAGTCAAAATATTACTTCTTTTTGTCACTTTAATGGAAGTGCTTGAAGAAAATATTCAGTCATGTCCCACATAATGATGTTTTATATATATGATGGTGGTCCCATAAAATTATAATTAGACTGAACAATTCCTATTGCCTAGTGATGCTGTAGCCATCATAAGGTTTTAGCACAATGCATTACTCATGTGTTTGTGGTGATGCTGGTGCAAACTCATCTACTCCTCAAGAAGAGCCTGGGGCAGGTTCTTCAGAAGGTATTCCAGAAGAAGGCATTGTTATCATAGGAAATGACAGCTCCTTGCTTGTTATTGCCCTGAAGACCTTCCAGTGGGACAAGATGTGGAGCTGGAAGATGGTGATATTGATAACCTTACCCTGTATAGGACTAAACTACTGTGTGTGTGCGTGTGTGTGTGTCTTAACATTTTTTTTTAAAAGTTGAAAAAGAAAAAAATAATTTAACAATTGGAAACAGAAAAACTTTAAGAATAAGGATATAAAGAAAATACTTTTGTTCAGCTGTACAATAGGTTTTAAGCGAAGGGTTATTAAACAAGAGTAAAAAGTTAAAAAATTAAAACATTTATAAAGCAAATAGTTACAGTAAGCTAAAGTTCATTATTATTGAAGAACAAAAATGATTTAAAATAAATTTAGTGTAGCCTAAGTGTACAGTGTTTATAAAATTCACAAGAGTGTACAATAATATCCTAGGCCCACATTCATTCACCACTCATTGACACCTAGAACAACTTCCAGTCCTTCAAGCTCTATTTATGGTAAGTGCCCTACACAAGTGTACTATGTTTGATCATTTGCACCTTATTTTTACTTTTCTATGTTTAGATACACAAATAACGTTCCATTACAATTACCAACAGTATTTAGTATTATACAGTTCAGATCTGTACAATAACATGCTGTATATGTTTGCAGCCTAGGAGCAATGGTCTGTACCATGTAACCTAGATGTATAGTAGGTTATACCACCTAGATTTGTATAATTATGCTCTATGGTAGCACAATGACGAATCACCTAGGGACACATTTCTCAGAACACAGCCCTGTCATTAAAATACACATGACTGTATTTTAAGATCAAAAGTTTTCATTAACATTTCTTAATATGAGTGGTAATTTTTTACATGTTCTAAGTATTTATCAAATATTAATTTTGAACATGTATTTTCCTATACCATGCACTCTTGGATCATTAAACTGGAATCACATTCTTTTCTCATTTGTTAGCCTTATATGTTTTATTGATCACTTTTGGAGTTCTTTTATTGACAAACATAAGACACCATCCAATTGGAGAAAGCCATGAGATACACCAGAAAGATCAGTTTTATCATCTGTAAATGGTATGAACTGATGAGATTTAGGATAGAGATTTTTATCTTATGAGTGATGAAATGCTCCTTGGAATTTTTGTCAATGGTCTAAGACAATGGTTCTCAAAGCACGATCACCAGGAGGGAGTGTTAAAAGACAATTGTTGTGCCTACCCCCAGAATTATTACCAAGTCAGAAGTGGGGGCTGGAAAATTTGCATGTCTAACAAGTTCCCAGGTGAGACTGATGCTGCTAGCAGTGAGACCACACTCTGAGAACCAATGGTCTAAGGAACATAAAATGAGGCTTGTTGGCTATGTGGAGATAGGCTTTGATGCCTTTAACTTTGAAGCCATTAATCAAGTTGAAGATTAAATAAGAAAAAGAAAAAGCAACAACTTCTAAAAAGACAAGTCCTTGGGCTATAAAAATTGATATTATTTTGAATCTTGCATTTCCATAATGTCTACTCTTTACTCATAGTTTCCATTGTCTTCTGGCAACTGACTGCTTAGCAGCTATGGATCTCATGCCGAGACTGAAGTGCAGAGTGGTATAAAAACCTTAACAAAAACTGAACAGAATTCCATAATTCATGTAGAAAATCCCTTCATGTAAATAAACACTAATGAAATTACTTCCAAAAAATTATTCGGAGGAAGGGAAAAATAATTCACACAATCAAAGGAATTTTATGCCTTTAAACCCAGATCCTAAATCTTAATTTTATTTTTTAAGTTTGAAATGTACATCTTGTCTCCGTTTACATGATACCTGTTACAGAAGGAAGTCTATCTTCCTAAATGTGTAAGCAAGTGCTAGGTGTGCTGTCACTTCAAGATGAATCATAAATAGCCATAATAAATGGATGTTGTGGGTGACATTAATAAGACATTTTCAATCCTGCAGGAAGAGTCATGCTGGAAGATAAATAGATGCATTTATTTATACTATTGTTAGGAACTTGAACTTTTAACCCACAGAGCAGGTGTTCAATCTATTTTGGAAACGTCTGAAAAAAACCTCGTTTTCTTGTTCCTCTGTCTGACCCCAGAAGGTAGATGTTCCTAAATGTTCTGCCTTTTGTCTTTGTCTCTTGATCTCTTTATTTTTCTCCTAGTGAACTCTTCTACAGTTTTAATCATTATTTCTATAGGGATTGATTCCACAATCTAACTTCCCTTCAAAATTGAATCTTCATTTTTAGCTACCTATAGTACATCTCTGTCTGGATGTGCTTCAGGCAACTCAAATCACCTGCCTGTAAAAGAATTGAGTTCTTCGTCCCAACCCAGCTTATCTGTTTTGTTTTTCCTTTTCCAGAGTATCAGTCACATTATTTGCTTCACAAAAATTTCTCTTTTATCATCCCACACATCCACATGATTAAGCCTCCAGTATGTCTCTCTGACATTAATATCTTTGTTTCATCTTCTGACAAAACTATATCTTAGGCACCTAATGTTGCCATTCAAATGATTGTTATAGCCTTTTAACAGATTTCCTCCTTTTCAGTCTGTCTGCACTGCAACCCATCTTAAATATCATTGCAACAAAAATATTCCCTGGCATAGAAACTTTAATGATTCCCATTATGTAATGAGATATGTTCAAGCCCTCTTTATCCTGTTATTCCAGAACTTCCAATATATAGCCCCAACTTTCTTTCTCATTTTTCTCTCCCACTATTCAGTTATGAACACTCTCACTCACTCCATTGACATAATCTCAATCTTCCAACATGTCTTTAAATTTAATCATTTGTTTGTGTTATTCCTCTTTCTTTTTTTTTCTTTCTTTAATTTTTGTTTTGTTTTGATTCAGGGTCTCATTCCGTCACCCAGGCTGGAGTGCAGTTGCATGATCTCGGCTCACCGTAACCTCCATCTCCCAGGTTGAAGTGATTCTCATGCTTCAGCTTCCTGAATAGCTGGGATTACAGGTGTGTACCACCACACCTGGCTAGTTTTTGTATTTTTTTTAGAAATTCCCATCTCTGTGGGATTTCTTATCATGTTGGTCAGACCGGTCTCAAACTCCTGACCTCGGGTGATCCACCCACCTTGGCCTCCCCAAGTGCTGAATTACAGGTGTGAGCCACCATTCCTAGACTCCTCTTTTTTGTGTGTGTCATTTTCTTCTTTCTTTACCTATTGAAATCCCACAGAATCTTCAAAGATGCATAAGAATTGCTTCTTCTCTGTAGAATGTTGCTTGATTCAGCCCAAGTGATACTAGCTTTTCTTTCTTTTCTCCCATCTTACTCTGTGGAGCTTTCACATTCTGACTTGTGCCTTAGCTCTGGTGATTCTGATGGTGTGGAACATTATTTGTTGGATCCTGGACTCCCAAATCCCATTATGTATCTATGTGGGGAAATACCAAGAGGGACACACTAGCAAATGCATGCTGCTTAGTAATTGATCAAATATTTTAGGGCCCTGTCGTGGCCAGGCACAGGTATTGGACTCATACTAAATCTGGACTCTCTTAGAGCTTATGTTCTAGAGGAGGGACAAAGACAATAAATAAACCAACATATTGTTATTGTGCAAAGAAATAAACTGACAGATTGTTATTTGTGCTAATAAGAATACAAGACAGTGATGTTAGAGTTGTGGATGTGAAATACATGTAGTTAGGGAAGGTTTCTCTGAGAAGGTGGTAGTTGTTTTATTTTATTTTATTATTATTATTTTTTGAGACGGAGTCTTGCTCTATCTCCCAGGCTGGGGTGCAGTGGTGCGACCTTGGCTCACTGCAAGTGCTGCCTCCGGGGTTCACGCCATTCTCCTGCCTCAGCTTTCCAAGTAGTTGGGACTACAGGCACCCGCCACCACACCTGGCTAATTTTTTTGTATTTTTGGTAGAGATGGGGTTTCACTGTGTTATCCAGGATAGTCTCGATCTCCTGACCTCATGATCCATCCACATCAGCCTCCCAAAGTGCTGGGATTACAGGCGTGAGCCACCACGCCCAGCCGAGAAGGTGATATTTAAAGTGAGACTTGAAGAATGAGAAAAAGCCGGCCAGGCAGAGGTCTCTGGGAAAGTGTTCTAAACTGAGGAACAGCACGTGCAAATCCATGAGGCAGGAATGAGCTTAAAATTCGACCAGTGGGATGGTCTCAATTCCATAAATGAAAGTTGTATTAGACGAAAGCAGAGAAATTAGATCATGTTGGGACTTTCAGACTATTGGCTAGAGTATAGATTTTATTCTAAGCATTGTCTTAGTCCTTTCATGTTGCTATAACAAAATACCATAGACTGGGCAATTTATAAAGAACAGAAATTTATTTATTACAGTTCTGGAGGTTGTTAAGTCCAAGATCTCTAGACACCAGCAGGTTTAGCATCTGGTGAGGGCCCAGTTTCCGCTTTCAAGATTGTGCCTTGTTCCTATATCCTCCAGACACATGTATCCATCCATGTATCCTCACATGGTGGAAAAAACACGTGGGCAAGAGAGTGCTGTTTTCAAGTTCAAGCACTTTTTATAAAAGTGTGAATCCCACTCATGAGATCAGAGCTTTCATGACTTAATTAACTCCCAAAGGCCACCCCTCTTAATATGGTTTCATTGGAGATTAAGTTTAGCATAATTTCGGAGGGAAAACCATTTTTCAAACCATAGCAGCAAGATGAGAAACCATTAAATAAAGCAGGAAAATGACCGTGGGTATGAAGTTACAGTGACACAAGAGAAAAAGCAAGCAGACTGTTTGTTTTCCTAAGGTGTTGACTCCAAAGTGATATTTGAAAACTAAGCTGGGTGAGCTGGCCAGCCTATAGTTAGGTCTCAAAAATGCCTTTTCCTCTGTGGTCTAGATTAAAAGCAAGTTAAGCAACCTCTTTGGCTTCCTTCCCCATTGGCCACAAACTACCTTGGCCTTTGATCTTTTGGATTCTATGGCAAAAAACAAACAAACAAACAACAACAACAAAAAACCAGGAAAGGATAAACGAAAAGATAAAGAGCTCAAGGGCTGTTTTACTTTGCCAGTGGCATGAGAAAACTTTCAAAAGAGAGACATTCTAAAAAGACATTTGGATTTCTAAAAAGAAATCCAAAAAGTGCAGGCTACATGGACCTTACAGTTTTAAATGTCTTTGCTCATAACACTGTAGCTTTCATGACTACAGCAAAACTCCATGCTCTAGCAACAAGGCCAAATAGTGATGTTGACCTGTGCCCTGTGTCAGCATCTTGTGTCAAATGTAGACAAAAGAGATCTTGAGTTCTTCATAGAACTACTCAATTTCTTTTTTAAGAATGATAGGTATATAATACAATGGATATACAATATAAATTTTTTAAATTGAGCCAGTTTTTCTGCCATTATTATAAAGAACACAACTCCTCTTGACACAGACACAAACACTCACACATTTCAAAGAGAAGTCCATTAAAAAAAACAACAGAACTGGGGAGAACAGTGGGACATCATTTAACACCAGATTCAGGGATTACTGGGAATGTTAAGCCAATTATTTTTCTAAGCCAATTTTTTTTTAAGCCAATGTATTTAATTAGAGACTTAGAGCTAATCACACTCTAGATTTTTACAATACTAGTAGAATTCTCTTCCTGCTGTCTTTTGTGCTCAGATTTTTTTTTCTATAAGTGACTGACCTTATTGTGCAACTCACGAGAATAATCCCTTTAAAAAATGTTAAAGGATAAACACTGTTTGGAAGCTTTTCGATCCTTTTAGAATCCTTTAAATCCTTTAGAACTTCTGTATGGTGTTTTAGGCTTTACTTCGTCTGACCCTTGTGACTGCTGGGACTTTCTCTTTGACTAAGTAATCAGATAAGATTATGAATTTGTTGATAATTGACAGTAACTCTATGTACCATTTTTCTCAGATTAAAAAATTTAATTTAGCCATTGTGGCCTTAAAACACAGAATAGTTAATGAATCATAGTATTATTTGACATAGTATATGTGTATTTTGCTTCAAACATATGCTGGTACCTATGCTAGAATCAGAGATAAATGGGGAATAGTTTATGACTTTAAAAGATCACAGTCTATAACTCCAGTAAAGTCTCAGGGAGGAAATTTTAAGAATTGTCATTGACCACTTAAGTCCCTCTGTAGAGTTTTCTTCAAGTGGTGATCCATCTTCCCTTAGAAATCCTCAGTGCCACTGTACTTTTTATCACTCATGGCAATCAATGCCATCTCTGGAGATCTCATCCTTATAGTCAGGTGAAAATGTATGTCTTGACGAGTTTATCCACGGATCGTATTTCTAACTTAGGAAATTCAAATGTCTACAAATCCTTGGCAGATGATTTACATGAGTCAGGCAAGCCAGGTATAAAAATTTAAAAGTTCAAGTATTATAAAAAATGGCACATGGCATGTGACCAGAACATGGTGAAGACAATAGTTGGGTGGTAGGGACTGTGGTCAAAACTGAAGAGCGTGCCATCTTTCACTCTCATTTATTGTTTCTTTGAAGAAATGTGGGCCAGATATAAATGTTTTCAAGAAAACCAGAATTGGGCAGCTTTATTTGGCATCTCCTCATTTTTAAATTGGCAACTAATTCAAAACCTTTAAGACCTTCTGGGAGACAACACTTTGAGAGACAAGCATATATCTACAGCTAGATTTGGCCTGTGGGCTATTAATTTTTAAAACTTTTCTAAATGTCACAGGTATAAGAAAGAAATCTTTATTCTCTTTCACTTGAAAGATGCAATGATTAATATTACGTGTCAACTTGATTGGATTGAGGGATGCCTAGATGTCTGGTAAAGTATTGCTTTTGGGTGTCTTTGTGAGGGTGTTGCCTGAGGAAATTAACATTTAAGTTGGTGGCCTGGGAGAGGAAGACCCACCCTTAATGTGAATGAACACCATCCAATCAGTTGCCATCATGGCTAGAACAAAGCAGGTGGAAGAATGTGGGATAAGTTCTTGTTTAGTCTTCTGGGTCTCTTCCTTCTTCCTGTGCCAGATGCTTAATTCTGCTCCTCCTGCCCTTGGACATAATTCTGTAGGTTCTTTAGCCTTTGGACTCTGGGACTTGCATTAGCAGCTTCTTTGGGACTCTTGGACCTTTGGCCACAAACTGAAGGCTACAATATTTGCTTCTCTGATTTTGACGCTTTCAGATGTAGACTAAACCACTATCAGCTTCTCTCTTTCCCCAACTTGCAGGTGGCTTAGTACAGAAAATTGGTAGTGGGAGGTAGGCCATTGCTATTAAGATACCTAAAAATATGGACTTGACTTTGGAACTGGGTAATGGGCAGAGGTTGGAAGAGTTTAGAGTGCTCAGAAGAAGACAGGAAGATGAAAGAAAGTTTGGAACTTCATAAGAGACTTGTTAAATGGTTGTGACCAAAGTGCTGATAGTGATAGGGACAATGAAGTCCAGGTTCCAAGGTCTCAGATGGAAATAAGGAACTTACTGGGAGCTGGAGAAAGATTTCACATGTTATTCCTTAGCAAAGAGCTCAGCTGCATTCTGTTCATGCCCTGGGAATCTATGGAAGTTTGTTTGAACTTCATAGTGAAGATTTAGGGTATCTTATGGTAAAAAACTTCTAAGCAGCAAAACATTCAAGATGTAGCCTGGGCACAGTGGCTCACACCTGTAATCCCAGCACTTTGGGAGACAAAGAGGGGGCGGATCACCTGAGGTCAGAAGTTCAAGACCAGCCTGGCTAACATGGCAAAAACCCGTCTCTGCTAAAAATATAAAACTTAGCTGGTGTGATGGCACACAGCTACTCAGGAGGCTGAGGCAGGAGAATCACTTGAACGTGGGAGGTGGAGGTTGCAGTGAGCCAAGATCATGCCACAGCACTCCAGCCTGTGCAGCAGCAGAGTGAGTCTCCATTTAAAAAAAAAAAAAAAAAAAAAAGAAAAGATGTGACCTGGCGACCTGGCTTCTTCAAACAGCCTATGCTCAGACATAGAAGCAAAGAAATGACTTAGAGTTGGAACTTATGTTTAAAAAGGAAACAGAGTATAAAAATTTGGAAAACCTGCAGCCTAGCCAGGTGGCAGAGAAAGAAAAAGCTCTTTCAGGAGAGGAATTCAAGCAGGCTGAGGAGCAACCACTTGCTGAAAACATTTGCATAACTAAAAGGGAGCCAAGTGCTAATAGCCAAGACAATGGGAAAAAGGCCTGGAAGATATTTTGGAGAACTTCATGGTGACTCCTTCCATCACAGGCCCCAAGGCACAGGAGGGAAGAATGGTTTCCTGGGCCAGGCCCTACGGGACACTGCTCCTTGCATCTCAGCTACTCTGGCCCCAGATCTGGTTCACAGGGCCCAAGATACTCTTTGTGCTGCCACACTGGAGAGTGCAAACTGCCATGAGCCTTGCTAGCTTCCACGTTGTTAAGCCTATGGGCACACAAAGTGCAAGAGTAAAAGGGCTTGGCACCATCTGCCTAGATTTCAGAAGATGTTTGGAAAAGACTGTGTGTCCAGACAGAAGTATGCTGCAGGGGTGGACTCCCAACTTAAAGTCCCCAATGGGGCACCGCCTGGTGGACCTGTGAGAAAGGGGCCACTGTCCCCAGATCCCAGCATGTTAAAGCCTCTCTGCCTGTGTCCACAGGTCTGTGCCAGGTCTTATGACAGCAGCTGTAGGGGCTGCATCTCACAAAGCCACAGGGGCAGAGCTACCCAAGGTATTGGGAGCCCACTTCTTGCACCAGTGTTCCCTGTATGTAGGACATGCAGTCAAAGAAGATTATTTTAGAGCTTTAAGATTTAATGACTGCCTGGTTAGCTTTCAAACTTGCATGGGGCCTGTAGCCCCTCTCTTTTGACTGGGTTCTCCCTTTTAGAATGGGAATGTTTACCTAATACCTATACCCAGATTGTGCCTTGGAAGAAACTATCTTGTTCTTTGTTTCACAGGCTCATAGATGGAAGAAATTTGCCTTGTGTCTGATGAGACTTTGGATTTTGGACTTTTGACTTCTGAGTTAATATGAATGAATTAAGACTTTGGGTGACTGTTAGGAAGGCATGATTGTATTTTGCAATGTAAGAAAGACTTGAGATTTGGGGGGACCAGGGATGGAATAATATAGTTTGGATATTTGTCCCCACCCAAATTTCATATTGAAATGTAATCCCCAATGCTGGACATGGGCCCTGGTGAGAGGTGTTTTTATCATGGGGGTGGATGCACCATGAATGGCTTGGGCCATCCTCTCAGTGTTAAGTGAGCTCTCATTCTGAGTTCACACAAGATCTGGTCATTTAAAAGTGTGTGCCCCCCCTTCCCCGATACACACATACTCTCTCTCTTGCTCGCTCCTGCCTTCACCATGTGATGTGCCTGCTCCCCCTTCAAGAGTGATATTTGGAAAACATTTGCCAAACTGTGTTTCCTTTCTGTACAAAGAGCTATTCTTCCAAAAGACTGTCAGAGCACCAGTATAAACCCAACTCTTACTGAATAGTGGAAATTTCAGACTGAGAGGGAAAATATTTGGGAAAAGATTTCCCCAAATCACTCACCAATTATATCTACATATGACTTTAATTAGATCAAATGCCTAGTCCAGTGTCTTCTTCTTACATGAATGTCCGATAAATGTTTATTTCTGTGCTGGTTGTCCTCCATTTAACTCCACACCTAGACCCACTCTCTGCCCTTATACCCCTGATTTGGAACACTGAAGGCTGACTCCTCTGCACTGCAGTATTTGAGTTCCCTTGCCACATGGTTTCCAGTACGGTATGGCCAAGGGATGACACCAGAAATATATCAGCAGAAGGAGAGAGAAGCCAGGCTTTCATTCCATGTTCCCTCCCTGCTTTAAATTTCCATCTCTAATAGTAGCTGCATCTCTGTGTAATTTCAGATTCCACCAGAGAGCCTGTCTGCCATGAGTCTCTGGTAGAATCTGAGATCATCAAGAGAGATAGAAACACAGCTCTCATGGAGCCCCTGAAATGTTCATTTTACCCTGTTACTTCTTTGACTCCAAAGGTGGTAATGCATTTCCAATCTTGCTAATATCTGAGTGCCTCAACTCTTGCCAAGTACCTTTATCTCTTGATTAGAAATGTTGGGGGTTATTTGTTTATTCTGCAGTGTTCTCTGAGAGATACATTCTCCTTCCCTTTCTCCTAGCCCTTGTAATGCCATTTCTCCGTTTATCTCTGCGTCAATGATAGGAACTTGTCTCTAATGAAAGGTGTTTAAATATGTAGTTAGTAATATTCAGTCATATTTTTTGGTTCCACTGTCTTGATGAGTATCAGGGTCTTCTTGGATAAGTCACTCTCTACAGAACCATGTTTAAAATTACAGAAAACTGCCCTGTTAATCCACAGAGCACAAGAACATGTTAATTACTATATAAAGGTAGCCCGCCATCTCCAGCACACTCAAGTGAAGCCTCTGAGCCTCCAGAAGCCTTAGCTCTTTCTATTTTCTGAACCAGATTTGACCACCTGGGATGTATTGGAAGCTTTATTCTCACTAGCAGGATAGATGTGGAATTAGTCTTACTCTTCTGACCCTTGTTTTCAGTGAGCTTCAAGAGATGCCTATGAAATCCAAACCTAACTACAATTTCTACACTGTGGGTCTGCCCCTTTATATTGTCAGTCATGCCTTGGAGACATTTTCCAGGTTACACAAACTTCTCAGAACCATAGCACTGCCAGCCTACCTAATCGCAAGTATTTTGATCTGGGTGAATTCTTGAGTCATGTTTCTTAGGGTACTTTGGAGTTTGGTCCTCTGGCCACCTATCATCTTAGTCTCACTGGCTTAGGCCACATCCAATGTCTTTTTTTTTTTTTGGCTTTTTCTTATGTTCTCATATTAAGAATCCAGTATGGCTTGTGGAAGATTCTGAACTAGCTATGACAGTGTAATACAATAGGTCACCTTTTGTAAACAAAAATTTTATGAGTATTAAATGTTAAAGACCAATAGACATAGCACTACAGCCAGTCATACATCTGTAAAATCCAGTAACAAGTAATTAGGGAGGGATGAATAGAGGTTTTACATTTAGAAATTCAGAACATCTCTTAGCAAAATCCATTTCAAAACAATATAGGTTATAAAATCTTCACAATAATTTTAATATGGTCTTATCTTTAAAGCACTTTCTAAGTATTAATTCCCCCAGTATGCTTCGAAGTATGTATCATTACCAAAAGTGTGTGCCAGACTACTTTTAAAACAAATTAGTATAGTGAATAAGCATTCTTTTTTACCTTAATATTTAAATTGGATTTTTGGTTATCGTTTAAAACTACATAGTCAAGGTAATTAAAGTTTAATGCATTGTTTTAGGATGGAATACGTTATATGTTGACTTTTTATGATATTGTAATCTATGTCCATTTCTTTTATGTTGTATACTCCCAAACAGTGATTCCTTAGAGCTGTTAGTTGCTCAACCAGCAACAATTTTGTCCCCCACGGGCTATTTGGCCATGCCTGGAGACATTTTTGATTGTCACAACTTGGGTGAGTGTGTGTATTACTGATATCTAATGGGTAGAGCTCAGGGATGCTGCTAGATATCCTACAATGCAGAGGACAACCCTCCACAACAAAGAGTGATCCAGTTCAAAATGCCAATCATGCTGAGGTTCGGAAAGGCTATCCTAGAGAGGAAAAGGTTCCTATTCGCTGCTTCTGCAGCCTGTCTGCCCCTGACCCTCTCTAACCTCCAGACTAGGACTACTACAGCTTATAACCTCAGGTCATTTCAACTACAGGAAATTTTTGCTCAAAGTTTCTTCAGTTTTACTAAGTAGTTGCTATGCATATTATGCTGTCTGCACAACAGAATGAAGAACTATACAATAGAATGAAGAACTGAGGTGTTCTTCAGGATCTCTTAACCAAAACATATGTGTATTTGAGAGAGGAAATTGTTATTTGAAACCAAAACTCGTTATAACTGTCTTTCTTACTAAGGGAAAGAGGGGGTGGGGGATAGCTGGTGGCAGGAGCCTTGACATCATTGGTGAAGTAAATCCCTATAAGGCTTTTTTCAATTTACTATGACATATTGGGGAGAGAGTAGGTGAAACTGAAATTTTAGAAGCTTTGTCAATTCTTCTTTGTTGATGAACACAATATCTGTGCAGATAGCCTTTTTGTTCAAATGAGACAGTGGCTATGAGACTCATTGAATGAGGGTAATTTGTTATATAATAGAGTGGGGTGTTGGCTTTCTGGGTAGGGTAGCCTAAGGCTGGGATAGCAGGAAAATAAGAAAGCTAGAAAAGGTGTAAAAGTCCAAAGGAAGAGGAAGAGCACCAAGCAATATAGTTGAGAACAAAGGAAGGTTGAAAACAGTGACTAGTGGTAGATTTCTCTTTGAATTAAGGACTCTAAATGGCTTTTTAAAAACAGGTATATCTAAAAATCACTGATGGTTATTTGTTTTTTCTGTAATATAAAGCCCCTTTATAACTTTAAAATCTTAGTAACCTCAGCTATATGCACAGGCACATTCACACACACCTTGTGAGTGATTTCTGGCAATGTCAAAGAAAAGGAGTTGAACTGGATGAATCAGTGTAGCATAAAGATAAATCTACTTGGGATGATCAGGTTTCCACAGATGTAGCGTAAGGACCTAGAGCTAAATGCAGGGAGACTGTAAATTCCTGTCAAGTTGCAGTAATCTTGCAGTAAAACTCCTCCCAAGTTTTATAGTAATCTTGGGCAAGTTAAATGGATTACTATAGAATGGAGGGTAGGTGATACAAATAAATTTTAGTTGGATTTCAAAGGATGAGATTACTTCAGTTGATTCTCGGCAACACATCATATATTAGAATATGCTTGATTTTGCATAACAGAGATCTAAGTTGAACTGGTTTATGAAAAAAGGAAATTTACTGGCCTAGATAACTGGGAAGGCTAAGGGGTTGCATCTAGGGGTGCCAACACAGTCAACAAGACCCCGACTCTCTTTATCATGTGGCTGTATCTGAGACAACTTCATTTCACAGTAATTCTTTTCATGTGGCAGCAAAGATGTTGCTGCTTGCTCCAGCTTTCCAAGCACGTTCGTTGTAACTATCTGAAAAGGAGAAGGGACTTCTTTTTCCCAGTATTTACGTAAATCTCTCCAAAAGAACACATTAATAATATTATTTGGGTCATGTTTTCTATTTCAGATCAATTTCTGTGTCTAGGGGCTGGCCATGCTGGGTCATGTGCTTACTCTGTTGGCAAGGGAATCACAATCATGTGACTGGAAGGCTGGGGGAGGGCCTGTTCCCTAAAGCAAAGTCACGAAAGAGACAAAAGTGTAATGGATGTCCACTGAACACAAATCGCTCAGATTACTTGATGACGTTGATACTACAATTTCGTTAAAGTAATTCTGTTTTTAGTATCTTGAGTGTTGTAGAGCCAAATATATCTGCACTGAAACATAGATTCCTTCTTTTGAGAGAATCCCATAATTGGATAAAATTTTCCCCTTTCATATGTTTCAATCTGTGATTCTTTACTTTTACTATGCATGATCATCACCTGTAGGGATTTAAAAAGCACATATGCTAGACTCTATTTCAAAATATTCTGATTTAATTACTTGAAAGTAGAGCCTAGGCACTGGAATTTTTAAAGACATCCTTATTACTTGGGGTTAAGTGGTGGTATCCTAGGATTATTATGTTAGCATGCAGATGATTCTGAAAGATGTAAAGACATTTAGTCACTAACACCATATGAATTTGATGCAAATGTTTTCCATTGGAACAAGTATATGAGCAGAGTGTTTGCCAAATAAAAATAGAATAGAGGACAGATAAATGTTGAAGAGGTAGAGTGTGAGGGTAAAGTTTTGATGTGGAACAAAAAGTTTTGACTAATGTTCTTTGCAGAGAACAGTAGTCCCGGGAGTGGTGGCACACTGCAGGGGAGGAGCCCGTAAGGCAGCCGATTAGATCTGGGAGGGCATTCATGCTCCAGTGTTCTTTTGACCAACTTCTTACCTGATAACCCAGTTCTTAAAACAGGTTTGTCAAAATATCTTGCATTGCACTAAAATAAGTAGGTCTTTATGCCCCAACCTTTCTCATTCACCAAATGGAACTGCTTCAGGAGGAGTGTCACCTTGGGCAAGGCAGCTCTTTGCAACTAAGGCAGATATTGAAGGTACTAAGAGTTCACGCAGCTTGGCAGCAATTCTTTTCTTAATGGGGCATAAGGGCATATATTGTTGACTCTGATATACTAATATCCCGTTAAAGATTTTTGCATATGAGTTCATGAGCGATACTAGTACTTTTCTCCCTCTCCCTTTTCCCTTCTTTCCTCCTTCTTCCATTTCCCCTTCTCCTTTTACCTTTGTCTGGTTCTAGTATCAGGGTAACACTGGCCTCATAAAATGAGTTGGGAAGTATTCCCTCCTCTTCCATTTTTTGAAAGAGATTTTGTAAAATTTCTGTAAATGCTTCTTCAAACATTTGGTAGAATTATCAAATAAAACCCTCTGACCTTAGAGATTTATCACTTGGGAACTTTTTAATTATAAACTCAAATTCTTTGATGGCTATAGACCTATTCACGATGTCAGTTTAATATTGGTTGAATTTTGGTAGTTTTTAGTTTTCCAGTAATTGATCTATTTCTTTTAATATTCCCTTATTATCTTTTTAACACTGCAGGATCTATAGTGATATCCCTTATTTCATTCAAGATATTGATAATTTATGTCTTATTTCTTTTTAATTTTTGTCAGTATTACTAAAATTTTATCAGTTGAACCTGGTTTTTGGTTCATTGATTTTCTCTCTCTCTCTCTTTTTTTTTTCTGTTTTCATTTCCATTAATTTCTATTTTCATCATTTTTTTCTTTCACTTTTTAGGGGCTTCTTTTCTCATCTTGTAAGTTGTTTTCTTCTTTGTGGTGTTCTGTTTCTCCAAAGTTTTTTGAGTGTCTATCATGATTTTTATATTTACAGAAACAGCTTAAGGAATAATACCAATAATATTATCTAGGAACAGAGAATAATGGAGAGTAACAGCTATGTACATGAGAAGAAATTTGGAAAACTGACTTCTTCCTGGAACTTCAAAGCCATTATTACAATCACCAAATGTTACAATTTAAAAAAAAATTTTTGACGTAGAAACTTAGATTAGACTTTTCTAAATAGAAACTAGATTAGATTAGATTCGATTAGATTAAGGAGTTTTTCTTGCTTCCAATGTAAGCATTTAGTGCTAAAAGTTTCTCTCCCAGTACTGCTTTAGCTGTGTTCCCTAAAATGTAATTTTATGTTTTTATGTAATGTTGTATTTTTGTTTCTATTGAGGTCTATGTACTTTTAACTTTTGGGGACTTTTTCTGCTTTAACTTGTGGTTTATTTAATAGTGTTTTGCTTAATTTTCATGTTTTTAGAGATTTTTCAGTTGTCTTTCCATGATTGATTTCTAATTTGATTACATTACAGTCAGAGAGCACACTCTGTATGACTTCAATTCTTTTAAACTTGTTGAGTTTTTTAATGACCTTCATGTATTTTATCTTAGTGAATGTTCCATATGTACTTGAAAAAATGCAAATTCTGCTGTTGTTGGGTGACGTGTTCTGTGTCAAGTAGATACTATTGGTGCACAATGTTGTTCATATATTCTATATCCTTGCTGATTTTCTGTCTAGCAATTCTATCAGCTGCTCAGAGTGGATACTGGACAATTTTTCAGTAAAAAATGCATGTTTGGACATTCACACAAATGTTTGCACACTTTCAAGATTTCCCATTGTTCTTATAAGGACAGTAGTCTCTGGGTAAAACTCTGGTTTAGATAGAGCTTTTCTCACTCTTTCCTGCCAACAGAGATTGTCTGATTAAGTCTTTAAATATGTTCATAACTGTGAGAGAAAAGAAGACTTCATCACAGATAACTGATGAAACGATGTTGCCAATTTGCATGTTATACTTCACAGTTTTGTTCATGCTTGGACATTACCTCTTTAATGTTAATAACAGCGTAGGGTATCCATGAGTTGTGACTAGGGATTGTGATCATCATAAAGGCTATGAACATCCCTCTGAGTATAGGAACCCTGTTTTGGCATCACAGATGCTCCAAGTATCAATTATCAGTTATAATGTAACAGGTACAAAGTGTATGTCCAGGATCTTGGTATGTATCAACTCCATTGAAGTTAATAAATGTCAGGTAAATCAACTAATCAAGTAGTTAGGAAATAAAGATAAGGCCTATATCAGTTAGATATTCTGTCTAATAACCCATTCCAAAACTTTGGGGCTTAAAACAGTAAGCATTTATCATGGCTTAGAAGTCTGTGGTTCAGCTGGATGTTTTTTTCTGGTCACAGCCGAAATAACTCAGGTGTCTGGGGTAAGTTGTGTGTTAGGTAGGAGGCTCCACTGATGTTACCTGGACTCTCTCATGTATTTGAAGAGTTGGCTGAATGTTTACTATTCATTGATATTGTTCTTAACTAGGACAATGTGGATCTCCACATAGTCTCTCAGATCTTCCAGTGAGTTACCCAGGCTTATTCTGTGACAGTGGTGAGGATTTTGAGATTGAGAGTGCAAACATATAAAGCCCTTAATGCTCAGAACTGACACTGTCACTCTTGCCATATTCTTTTGGGCAAAGGCCAGTCCAGATTAAAAAGAAATGAGCACACAAACTACCCATCTTGACGCAAGGAGCTGCCAAGTCACATTGCAATGAAAGATGCAGTATGGTCATTAGTGCAATCCATCTTCTACAAGGCCCCTTTTTGCAATCACTCTCATCCAGATACCTTAAGCTAGTATATTTGGAAGTAATTTGGCTTTCAATTACTTAAGCCTCCTCTTAAAAGCTTTCCACTACTTAAAATGATAAAGAACTCTGTGAGGTTTTGCTCTGTCTTAAGTAAATTGGATGCTATTTTCTTTACTTTAGATAATTTTTGTCATATTTTAATAGGAATAAGACTACAAAAGGGAGGAAAGGCAAGAGGAATAGATGGACATATGGAGAGAGGGAAAGAGGAAGTGAGAAAGAGACAGAAAAACAGCTTTTTATTGTAAAATTCAGATGCTTCATATGGATTTCCAGGACACTTGCAATAGTTGTTTATTCTGTTATACAGAATGCTCCCCCCTTGTTATTTTAAGATAAATCCTGTCAAATGCAGTGGCTCTGTTGGATGTCTCTTATTCAGCTTGCTAGAGTCCTTTATGTTTGCAAAGTACTTTATAATCTCCATTATTTTTATTTTTCGATGTGTAGCTTGGCATTTTTACTCTTGTTTTATAGCAGAGTAATGGTGGTTAGACTCTCCCTACTGCCATCCCTTTTATATTATCATAGGGCCAGAATGGCCATTGAGAGGTCATGAAATAAAGAAACCTTGGGGCAGGCGGGGTCAGGGGGTGGTTCATTTGGGTTCCACAGAAGAAAAGGTCTGGATTCTCTGAAATGATGTTTGGGACTCTCATTTCAATGATTTGTCACTTTTTGTCCTTTATGTACAACCCTAATTTCTTACAATTTCTTCTTGTTTAGTCTTAAGATCATGTCTCAATATCCTCCTAAAACACCATCAACAAAATAGATATTGCCATAGGGCTCTGATTGGAAAGGGAAACATTTTCTAAAGTTGTTAGAAATTTTTAGTGATAGTTTCTTAATGCAAAAGTCAATGTAAGGGGCAGAGCAGAACAGTATATATAGGTCAGATAAATCAAGTTGAAAAACTGGTGTTCATTTATGTAGTTATTCAGTGAATCAAATACCTTCTATGTGCCATGCACTGTTCAAGGCCTTCAGGTGATAAATAAGACACATTCCCTTTTCTCGAGAGCTCACATTCCAGCCCAGAAGAAACAGATTTGTAAATAGATAAATTACTGTTTCCTGTCACAAGTAGACAATGAGTTACTATACATTCTGCCATCCGTGTTGTTTTTAACTGTACACTCTGAGGACAGATAGGGGTTTCGGATATTTGGGCCTATTCTGATTTTCCATTTGCTCTGGTTAGATGTCTTGGGTCTTCCTTGCATGGAGCCGCTGTCAGCTGTTTAGGCCAAAATTTTCTGTTGAGTTCTAACTTCTCTAGTTTAGGACCTAGCATTGGATTCGTGAGAGTTTACCATAGTAAAGAATAAAATTATTCACAGTTTCTAAAAAAAAAAAATACTATTTTAAGAGCAATGGAAGAGAGCCTGCCTTTGAGGAGAGTGACCTACCAAAAGTTTTAGAATTTACAAATCAGATTTCCACTGATAAAAGAAAATGGACAACTTGGTAACAACCTGCCTTAACTGGGCAGTTGACAGGGAGTGGGCTGGGATGGAGTGGGGTTGGATATTTGTGGACTGGGGTAGGATGGGGTTAGCTATTTATGGCAGGGGGCAGTCTGGGATGGGATGGGGCTGGGTATTTCAGGTTCTAACTGAAGTAAAGTTTCAGATGGAGAAGTCCTAATAAATGATACAGTTCTTTTATAAAATTTTTATCATGGGCTTTGTGACTACGAAAAGCCTGTCATTAAGAGGGTACAGAAAACAATATAATAATACATGAGCAGAGATTAGGTCAAATCGTTAATCAAACTTGCTAATTCTGTCCCAGAAACCCCTGCAAATGGTATCACAGAAATATAAAGCAGAGACGGTCACTATCGAGAAGGGATACTTGATATTCGTTCCTTTATAAAACAAAGGAAAAACTTATAGAGGAAAGTTAGTGCTTTGGATGAATTTAAGTGGAAAAAAGAAACCACTCAAACCCAGATCCTTCATCACTTAGTGAAGAGATCTACTTGGGATGCTTTGTGAAAACATGTTCACTCATCATCTTGTCTCCACCATTTAGAAGGATGACAGTCAGTACCTGGGATTAAAGTTTTGCCAGTGGGGACACTGATTGGGGGGTTTCTCAGACCCCATTTACTGCACAGCTAAGAGGCATAGAGTGTATATAAAAAGCAACATTTAGGATTGACATGTTTGTAATTCTAAATTATATTACTTAAAATATTAGATATTACCATACTCTGAAGACAGTGTGAGCTCTAATTTGTTGGCCTATCCTAGCGAGTGGTCCAGTTTCTGAGTGTATCACTCAGGATTGGCTAGGTTATGCTACTGTGACAGCAGTCTTCCAGTCTCAAGGGTTTAGCACAAAAAGTAGTCATCTTTGCCTCTCTTTTGTCACGGAGAAAAGAAGGTATAGTAGTTTTTCTGTGGGAGTCTTTCCAATCCTCTAAAGATAGTTAACATGCAAAAATAAAATTTAGCAGAATTGCAAAAATATGTTTTCATTTCAGCTTCCATTTTGGCAATCTTCGTGCTAGATATAGGAAGGTACTTTTGGTTCTCCTCCAAAATAGAAGGCACATTCCTTTGACAAGCTTTTCCATTCTTGTACTTTAGCTGAATGAGGTTGGAAAATAGAAAACTGTTTTATTTATTGCATCTAATAATAATTAAGGAGGATCTTGCAGCTTTTCTTGAAAAAAGTTAAAAATAAAATCATGGGAGATTAAACTTCCTACAAGCAAAGCATGTGACCATAAAAAGTCACTTGCTCCTAGTAGTATCCATCAGCTCAGAAGTTGCTAAACGTGATTTTTTTATTATGTTGTAATATTTAGAAACTCTTAATATTTTACTATACTGTAGTGTAGTGAATAATTTGTCCTGGTGTAGTTGACATGAGTCACACAACTTAATGTGTGTTAATTGAAATAAACTTTTTTGTACATCCGGTTGAAGCTCTCATTCCCCACCCTCAAAATCTTTGTGAACTCTGCTGCCATGAGTGGGAGTTAATCCAGGATTTCCCAACCTTAGCACTATTGACATTGTGGGGAACATCATTCTTTGTTGCAGGGAGCTTTCTTGGACACTGTAAGGTGTTGAGTAGCATACCTTGACTTTAGAAACTAGATGCCAGAAATAACTCTGTCTCTTGGCCCCAGTTGGAACAACCAAAAATGTCTCCAACTAGTGGTAAATTTATCCTTGGTGGAAACTCCATCCTCTCCCCTAGCCTGTCAAGTTTGAGAACCAGGGAAGGGTATGCCACTGGGTTGAACGTATCCAAAATAGAACCTATTCAATTTTATTTTTTGATGGGATTCTCATTGGTAAAGAACAATTAGAATTTTTAATTATAGATATAACAAGGGAGTTCTTTTCAAAATACATTTAATTTCCCAATTCCATGTAGCAATTGTTTGTAGTGAAGGTGATACAATTCACAAAATATCACAGCTAGAAAGGACCTGAGAATTCATCTATTGTACCCCCCTTTTTGACAAATGAGGAAACTGAGGCTCAGAGAGGTGATTTGCCCAGGAAGAGGCAGCCCGTTGACACTGACAGCACAAGATAAATAGTGCTGTCTTTCTAATGCACTTTGAAAGAATGTTTAGACCTAATGATTTTCTCTGCTGTGTAATTTTATGCTGATATAGTTTCTACAGAAACAGGGCCATAGTGCATCAAAATAACCTGACACCATTCTTAAAGAGGCTCTGGAAAAAATAAATAAACAAAAGAAAACGAAATAGGGGAAATCAATGTGGTTTTCATCAAAAGTCTATTCTTGCAGCCACTTCATCTGGATCCAGTGGCAGTGGTCACAGGGCTGCTGCTCCCTTCCACTGGAGTTCTGAATCCATCTGCCACATGTAGGTTTTTTTAAGCAAACAAAGATGTGGCATGGATTATTAATGCTACTTTTTATGAAGTGTTTAGCAGACGCTATATTATTATGCATTTGCTGTGCACTTTAAGGCTGTGAGCTGCAGTATTGTAATATTCACCTGAGAAAAAATGGGCCCCAAGACCCAACAGGAGGAAAAGAAGCAGAGAGTTGACCCTACAAAAAAAATAAATCTAACATCTTAGAGGTAAATATATGTTTGGTACATTCACATTAGAGATAATAACATAAAATCATAGAATTAAGAAATAGAGGCTGGATGAGGTGGCTCACACTTGTAATCCCAGCACTTTGGGAGACCGAGGTGGGCAGGTCATGAGGTCAGGAGTTTGAGACCAGCCTGGCCAACATGGTGAAACCCCATGTCTACTAAAAATACAAAAATTAGCTGGACGTGGTGGCAGGTGCCCATAATCCCAGCTACTTGGGAGACTGAGGCACGAGAATTGCTTAAATCTGGGAGGCAGATGTTGCAGTGAGCTGAGATTGTGCCTCTGTACTCCAGCCTGGACAACAGAGCAAGACTCCATCTCAAAA
>NW_012119154.1:1284402-1294818 GCF_000951035.1 Colobus angolensis palliatus
ACTGCCATAATTCCTCATAGCTCTTATTAATCCTCTCTTTGTGTTTCATTTCATTTTCCTCTTTCATTCTTAAGTACCTCATGCTCTCAGAATTTCTAGGTTCAAATTTTGAAGAAAGGGAATCTGATTGTCCTCGCTATCCTGTAATTTAAGAGTTCTCAGTTTGGTCTCCTGACCAACAGCATCAATATCATCCAGGAACTCATTAGGAATGCAAATTATTAGGTCCCACCCCAAACCTACTGAATCAGGAACTCTGGGGTGTGGCCCTAGCGATCTGATTTATCAAGCCTTCAGGTGATTGTAATGCACATTTAAGTTTGAGAACCACAGTATCCTAGGCCTATGCAATGGCTACTCATAGTGAGGTCCCCACCTCTAGTCCAGTGAACCATCGAGGTGGTATGGGATTAGGTGGAGAAAAAAGAGAGAGCAGAGAATGACATAATATAAAACATGGTCACCCAGGACTGTCATTGGTGGCTATAGAAGAAGCAGGAGAGGGAAGTTTGACATTTCTGGTACATCTTCTAATATAGCACATAATTTAGAAGTAAAATCCTATCTTAATTTTATTTTATCTCTGCTACTTGGAATCTTTCTGACCATAGTGAAATCACTTTTCCTATGTAGCCTCACTGTCTTAGCCTGTTTTCTGTTGCTTATAGCGGAGTACATGAAAGTGGGTAATTTATGAAGAAAAGGAATTTCTTTCTTTCTTCCCCCCACGCCCCCACTTTTTTTTAAGACAGAGTGTCACTCCTGTTGCCCAGGCTGCAGTGCATTGGTGTAATCTTGGCTCACGGCAACCTCCACCTCCCAGGTTAAAGCAATTCTCCTGCCTCAGCCTCCTGAGTAGCTGGGATTACAGGCACCCACCACCAGGCTCAGCTAATTTTTTGTATTTTTTGTAGAGACAGGGTTTCAGTATGTTGACCAGGCTGCTCTCAAACTCCTGACCTCAGGCGATCCACCCGCCTTGGCCTCCCAAAGTGCTGGGATTACAGGCATGAGCCACCGCGTCTGGCCAGGAATTTATTTCTTATGGGATAATGGAGGCTGAGAAATCCAAGGTCAAGGGCCACATCTGGTGAGGGTTCCTTTACTGGCGGGAACGCTCTGCAGTGTCCCAAGGCAGTGCAGGGCATCACATGGTGAAGGTGCTGAGTGTGCTAGCTCAGGTATCTCTTCCTCTTATGAAGTTACCAGTCCCACTCCGGTGAAAACCCACTGATCCATTAATCCATGAATGGATTCATTCATTAATGAGGGCTTTGCCCTCATAACCCAATCATCTTTTAAAGGCCTCACCTCTCAGTACTGCCACACTGGGAGTTAAGTGTCAGTGTAAGTTTTACAAGGGACAAACGTTCAAACCATAGCACTCACCTAATTTATGGGTAAAGGTAGATAGTGATACTCATGCTTGGGAATCTGTACAAATCAAATTATGAGGGTAACTAATATTTAAATACACTTTGCAGCTTACAAGCACACTTACATGTTTCTCAATTGGTCTCTGAGTTAAACATATGTAAAAGTACTTGTAAACTTCAATCTGCTGTAGAACTTTATCTGTTATGGATACTTTTTTTCCCCAGGAAGGCTTGAGGAGGAAAGATATATCCTGTAGTCCAGACTGGCCCACACACGCAGTGACCATGGACTTGTCCTGTGAATCTTGTGCTGCAGGATCTGATCCTGTAAAGATAATTAGAATCTTGATTCGAATGCTTGGGTAAGCCTGAATCAAGGCAGTATATGATGTCCAGTTTTTTGCGTTTACTTAGGAACTGGTTTTTCTTTTGCAAAATGTAAATTCACCACATGCATTTTTCAGAGAACCTTGTGGGCCTTAAAGTCGTTACTTTGGGAACTTACCAAAATTTTATTCACGGTCTGATTTTAATCTCCATAAATAAATATCTCTACGCTCTGAGTTCCCAAGTTATTTATAGCTGTCTCCCTTGGGCCAGTAGTTCTCAAGATGTGGTCTTTGAACTGGCAGCATGAACATCACCTGGGTCCTGTTAGAAATGTAAGTTCTTAGGATTCACCCCAGACCTAGTAAAGCAGACACTGGTGTGAGACCCAGAAACCTGACTTTTTTTGTTTTTTTTTCTTTCCTGAGACAGAGTCTCACTCTGTCACCAGGTTTGAGTGCGTGGCACAATCTCGGCTCAGTGCAATCTCCACCTCCTGGGTTCAAGAGATTCCCCTGCCTCAGCCCCCAGCAAACTGACTTTTAACAAGCCTTTCAGCTAATTCTGGTGATGCTAATGTTTAAGAGTCATTGACAAAAATCTTAGTGGTCCTGTTTTTTGAAACCAGAGGGCTGTGCCCTTGATTCTTTCCATTATCTTCTACGTAGTGCCTTGTACATGGAAAGTACTTACAGGGGCAGATTTTGGCAATGGTGGGGTAAGACGTGGGAAGTGCCAAAGTGAGGGGTTACAGCCCTCAATCCAAGCCATGAATTGCTGCTTAACAGTTGCTAGTGCCCTTGGACAGTTCTGGTGTCAATGTGTTAAAGCTGGGATATTTAAAATTGGTTACTTCCAATGCGGCTTCTTGTTTTCAGGATTCTTGATGAATGAATGAAAAGCCATCCCCTCTAATCTACCTGAACCCTAAGACCTGACCTTTTATCTTCTCTCAGTCTCTGTCACTTGTGTCTCATTGTGAACAAATGCACCTATATTTTCACACTTGCCGCTAAACATTCTCTTCACTCTTCTTGTCTAAATGGAACCCTGGTTTTCCTTGGTGCTGCTTCTTGCCTCACAGCATTTTTCCTTCTTTCCTGACTCCTCACTGCCACCTTCACATCTTTCTACACTTAGGTAAACATTAAAGACTGCTTCAAAGTGCATCCTATCCTCCTAGCAGCCATTCTCTACCACACTAAAAGTCATCTGCGCTAAGCAGTCCTGTAACACTGGAATTGGTTCTAATCCACGACCTCATCTCAAATCTTGACATCTTCCTGGAAGCTTTCAGTGTCCCCAGGCCCCTTTCTTGCCTTTTTCCTATTTTGAAAGCCTTAAGCTAACACAGTCCTCGATCACAGAGTAAATGCTGAGTCATTTCTTATTGGGTCATATTGAAGGACTTTATAAAGATAGTTTCGAGTCCTCCATGAGAAGAGTTTAAGTGTTCCCAAACAAGGCCATGGCATATGCTGAATTCTAAAACAATGCCTTAGTCTATTGATTTGGGGCTAAGTCTGGGCCTTTTTCTGTACTGAGGATTATTTCTCAAGCTCACATATTTACCCTTCTCACTGTTCTCAGAGGAATTGTTTAGACAGATTCTGAAACTATTATTTTTTTTTCTTTATTGAATCTCGGACATCAACATCGTAAAAGTTGAAAATTAGAAAATGTTCCACATAATTGGAATGTCTCCATCATTCCAGTGATGACGTTGGCTGTTGTTTTGAGATACTTATTGTTTACCCATTATAGAAGTCTGATATTTATAAATAGTTTTTTTCAATCACTTTTTTTCTTCATACGAAATGTCCTTTGGCATTCAGTAAGATGATTATGTAATTCTTCTTCCTTTGTCTAATGATGTAATGCATTTTGTTGATAGATTTTCTAATATTAAACTTCTATTAAATCTCTGGGATAAACTCTAGTTGGTCATAGAGGATAAAAAATTATTAGTGTATTGATTCCATTTTACTATAGTTTCTGCGTATGGATTTGTATTTTAATGTTAAAGAGATTCCATTTTAAGCTATACTTTTTCACAGAGAAACATCTTTTCAACTTTTTAAATATTGTGTTTTTAAAAATTCATGCTCATGATTTAAAAAAGCAAACAGTACAGAAAGATATAAAATGAAAATTGAAACTTCTCCCATTTCAAGTGTACCCTAGCTCTACCCCCACCAGTATAAAAACAACTTTTAATGAATCTTTCTAGAACTTTTTACGCACACAAAAGGATATCAAATTATGTGTAATCCATTTAACACCAGTGAAGTCATTCATTTTATATATACTGTTATTTTTAATGAATATATTATAAAGATCTTTTTACTTTGCCAAAATGGCTAAGAGGTGCATAATAGTTCCTTGCATGACACAGCATCATTTATGACCATTTAGGTTGTCCAGTTTTTCAGTATTATAAATAAACTGTAACACATATCTTCACACACACACATCTGTGTATGTCTTATAGACAAAATTATTTGAATTGGGATTGCTAACTCTTAACATGATGGATGTCCCCAAGTTGCTCTTCAAAGAAGTTGCACCAACTTGCACTAAGAAGTGATTTGTTCTTGACATAGAAAGCAAGTCCATGTTTGACATCGTTGGGTAATAGTCTTATTTAAGGTTGAGAGAGCTCAGGTCCAGCCTCCATCAAGCTCCCTGGCTGGCACCTGGAAGGCTTGTCTTTAAAAATCTTCTTGATTGCTTTCCCCTACAAGCTCTGTCTACCTTTTCTCTCCAGGATCATAATGGAAAAAATTAGCGTTTATTTCTACTAATCTTATGGAAGAACTCTACCTCCGAGAGCTTTTAATTTTAAGATTCTTCTTCACAACCTCAAATACATTTTAAGCTCTTTAACTTTTAGAGGGAAAAGCATTTCCGGAAAACATTAAGGAAAAACTGGTGGCAAAAATTCACATTCAGTGCCCGTACAGTTGTGCTTTTAATAAAATCTAACGAAGTGCCCCCAAGTTGCTCTGAATTGCAGTCTCTTTTCTTGCTCCCCAGAGGACAGTGTCACCAGGCAGCCTTTACCCTGCTAACTTCTGCCTGTTTTCCTCTCTCTGTTAACAATTAGGATGTTTCCTTTCTCTTTTACTTTGCCCCACTGTGCCCTCACTGCTCTGTTGACATGATTTTTGTCTCTTCTTTTGTCCTAGCCATTCCCTGTGGCTTTCTTTTATGAGTGAGACACAGCCAGCCTCTTCCCCTCCTGGTGAAATTTACCCAAGCCATGTGTCCAACTGTTTAACCATGGATACAAGAGCTATGGCCAGGGCATTTATAAAGTGAGTGAAGCATCTATTTTTAATCTTAAACTTCGGATTTTTCCCATTTTAGTCCTGCGGTGTCTCATTTCAGCTGTTGTATTTTGCTTACATGTCTGTGTCAGGTTGGTCAGGTTTCTGGGGCTACCCAAGAAGTACAGTCATAACAGCTTCAGTAACTACTATCCATAGACTACCATGGTGGGAGAGGCAACATTAAGCTCTGAGTCAGACAGTCCTACTTTGAATCTCAGCTCTTTCTCTCATTAGCTTGTCATGTAACCTAACCTTATCTTCACCTCAATTTCCTCATCACCACAATGGGAATAGCTATAGTATAGCTCTCTCATAGCCTCATCAGAAGCATTATGTGAACAAAAAGTATGGAAAGTGCTGAATAGTACCTTGTACATAGAGCTCAGAAATTCCAAAAGTGGCTGTTGCTATTATTGTTGTTGATGTTATTTACAAATGACTCTTTGTCATATTTTTTTAAATTCTCACAAAATTTGTGGCGGAGAGGAAACTGAGACCATGAGGTAAGTTAAATGACTGCCCAAGTCACTATATATCTTTCTCTTTTAAGTATAGTCTTTCATCTCTTCTCTCAAGTTTATGGATTTTATTGTTGAGATTAACATTTATAAATGAAAGTCTAATTGAAAAGAAATATGTATTTGTATGTGTCGTACTTTTTTTCAGTATACAAACTGTCTTTTCAAAGGGGATAAAATCTCCCTTAGAGTCCTATCTCACACTGAAATTCCCAGAAAGTGATTGTAAATTGCCTATGTCAACAACCTGTGTATGTTCACACAGAAATATTTTTCCATTTTCTTCCAGCTTCTCCTTGCCATGAACTAGGTCACTGTGTTGCTCTGTTCTCAAGTATGGCATACCTATGCCTTCTCTAGTCTAGCACTGATATTTCCTCCATCATTGTCTTCACTGATTTCTCCTTTGCAAATGTTTCAAAATTAGATTACTGTCTCTTATACATTTAATTCAAACCCTAGACCAGAATAAGAAGTTATAAATTGCAGTCTCTTATAATTGCAAACTGGAACAAGCTTGGTCTATATTATTGAAGAATATTTGCATGTGATTTATACAGAATGGTCCATCCATCTTCAAAATTTTTTTATGGAAAAGCTTAATTAGAACTTCTTTCCTTCCTTTCTGTTTTGATTTTCCCTCTTATTATTTTCATTATGCCCATCCTAGACTTTGCTCTTCTCAGAAGCTCCTAGCAGAATGAATTTTAAGAGATGCCTTGAACCATGTAAAGTACGTACTTAAGATCTAGCTACTGTTTGTTGAGATACTGCTATATTCCAAATAGTGTACCACATTTCCTTTACCCTCACACCAATACTATGAAATGGTGATTTTTATGCTTTTTTTCTTTACAAATTAGGGAAAACTACGGGTGAGTAATGTTTCAGATAATAAAAAAGAGGTAGGTACACTAACTTTATTCAAAACACAAACCTCATTAGGGTTGAGCAGAAGTACAAAAATAAGTGGATCTTATTTTTATGTCATAAAGGATGCACACCAGCTTCACAGACAGGCTCAGGGGCACATTGCTAGTCTTTGCTGTCTACTCGCAGTCTCAAGGGAGCCCTTTTTTCCTTCCCCTGGCCCTGATGATCTCTTCCTAGAGTTTTTGTGACCAAAGTGCTCCTATCCCTATGGAAGTGCCCCAGACCAGTATGAGAACTTGGTGGTTTAGAAATAAAATGGACAATATCAGTGAGAAGTAGGGTGGGATCAAGATTCCAGAATAAAGAGGACATGACCAGAGCACCAAACCTGACCTCAAAGGTAAAGTGATAAAGGGAAAATACTACCTGGTAAGCTAATATAGCAAAACTTCCTAGGAGGGTTGAATATGAGCCACAATCAAAGCAAAGATGGAGAACACAATCAAAACACAATCAAGGCAAAGATGGAGAACAAGTGTAAGGATACTCAGTAGGTTGTGATGAATTCCTTCAGCACATCTGGGGAGCTTGGGACACCACCTGAAGTCGTTGAATTGTGCCACTGTGAGTTACCTCTGTTCTCCTTTTCGAGCTTTTTCACTAAGTCCTTGTAGGGAAAAGAATACCCACTGGACATTGACATTTCCTTGTATCATGTACCTTAGAGAGGCAGGAATGGGAAGAGCATGGATGTTAGACTCCAGCAGAACTGGGTTCCAGTCATACCACTTGCTCACAATATGACTCTGAAACATTTGCTTCTGTATTTTTAACTTATTTCCCTTTTCAGCCAAATGAGGATAACATCTAGTCTAGTTATTGTGAGCACTGGAGCTAATACACTACATAATTATCAATTGATGAATGTCAATTCTAGGTTAACGTGGATGGAAAGATTAGACACAATGAAAAACTGAGATAAATGTAAAGGGATTACTCTTTAATATGATACAGAAAGAAGTCAGCACATTCAGGAACAGAGAAGAGAGACTGATATCTCTCAGTTCCAGGCAGTTACTTGTTTCTGGCTTACTGCTAGCATGGCATCAGCAGTAGGCATGCAGTTGAGGAGAACAAGTGAGAAAGGAGGAGCTAGATTTTGCTGCCTGCCTCCACGTCCAGTCTATGTACCCAAGGCTTCAACAGGTCTATACTTAACATTAATCAGGACTGGTGCCAGGCACCACTTCCCCAGACCCAGGATCATAACCAATGGCTACAGAAAAGGTGAACAGAACAGTGCCCTCAGGCACTCTTATAGCCCTCACATGTGGGCCTGAACCTCTCCAGGCCTATTTCATGCACTTTCCTTAACTAGAGCTGCCAAACTGGAATGAGAGTCAGTAACCCATGTGCCTCTGGTGTCAGGTCAAAAAGCCTTAGCCTCCCCCGAGGGCCTGTTATACATTAATGTAGAGCACCTGTTACTGAGTAGTTATAACATCATAGCAGTTATCATTAGTGTCATCATCATCATCATCATCACTATTATGATTTGTGTTTCTCTTTTTCTTATCGCATGACCATTGGCCTCTTAGTTGACACATTCATCAAACTCTTTTTGAGTGTTTACTGTAGACTATGTACCACACCAGGCACTGGTGATCCACTGTTGAAAAAGATACTTACAGCACCTGCCCTCATGGACCTAAAAAGATCATTTTGGTGCAATGTGATAATTGTCATAATGGAGGAATTACAGAGTGTTTTGGGAAAATCTAAAAGGAGCACTTAACTCAGATTTAGAAAAAGTTTCCAAAGAAACAAGAGCCAAATTTGGAAACTGGGCATTTCTCTTATTCATTTATTTAATTACCGTTACTCATTCAACAAATATTTATTAGACAGAGCTTTCCAATAAAAATATACATGAGCCACCTATGTAATTTAAAATTTTCCAACAAATTCTAATGTGAAATTGGCCAATATTAAGAAAAATAAAAGTAAATGGAAAATTAATTTTAGTAATGTATTTTAATCTAATATGTCCAAAATATCATCGTATTAACAAGTAATCAACATAAAAAACTGCAGCATTGTATACTTTATTGTGCTCAGTCTTTAAAATCAAGTGTGTATTTTATGTGTACAGCACGCTTCCATTCAAACTTGGCATATTTCACATGTTCAATAGTCACTTGTGACTAGTGGGCTTCCATATCAGTGTGGTAGGTACCAGGCACTGTACTAGGTGCCAAGGATATAGTAATGTGTACAATAAACACAGTCCCTGTTCTAATTGAATATGTAAGCTACTTATGAGTAGTTGTTAGCTAGGTACAAAGGGACTTGCAGAGGAGGAGAGAATGTTCGGGTCAGAGAATCAACATGTGTCAACGTCCAGAGGTGAAAGAGCATGGTGAGTTTTGGAATGGAATAAAGTCTCAGGAATGAAGAGGGAAAGTAAAGCAATTAGTGAAAGAAGAAATGACAGAAGTAACTGGAAGTCAGATAATGAAGGCCCTTAAGCCATATTTAAAAATTTAGACTTGGTCTTAAAGCCAACAGGGGGCACTGAAGGGTTTCAGTAGGTGAGTGACTTAATCAGATTTGCATTTATATAAAATGACTCTTCCTCTGTCATGTAGAATGGATTGATGTAGGTCAAGATCAACGGTATGGAGATCATTTAGGCCACTTTCACAATAAATGTGCTGAGATGATGTTGGCCCGGACTAAGGTTGAGGAGAAGTGATGAGAGAGAGTCTTAGAGAATGCACAGGACTTGATTATTGGTAGATGATAATGAGTGTGCAGGGAAGGAGTCACCCATGATGTCCCGGCTTCTGGACATGTCTGGAATGTGTCACCCAGACATTCACTGTGAGAAGCAGTACAGAAGAAGGGGCAGGTGGATGATGCTGAGAATGGGAATATGAGGAGGTTAAATACAGCTTTGGACATGGAGAATTTAAATACAGATGTACACTCAGAAGGTATCATTGAAGAAAGTTTAACAAAGAGTCTTTTAACAAAGTAGTGGTCAGGGTAAAAAGAAATCTACAGTGGATAGTGAAGTGCTGTGATATCTGCAATGACGGAAAGTCATTACCACTATCTATAGGTCTAAGATCAAAGAGAAGTGATGGTTTTCAGACTTTACTGTAGCAATAGGAAAGAGCCACCCAACAAGAGATGGGGCCTTAGGTAGAGTATTGTGGACTTCTCAAAGCATAGGAAACTAGGGGAATAAAAATCTCAACCTCTCTTCTCCCCTCCTCTCAGCACCTGCCAGTGACTCTCACTAAACACATCTAGAAATCAGAAGGCTTAGAAACCAGATTGTTAAAATACATAGAGTCAGTCTCCTGGGGCCAAGAGCAGAGAGAAGAGGGGAAAGGAGTGTGTCGGGGGGGACAAATAAACATTAAACAACTCAAAGTACCTCCAAGCCATCCAAATAGAAAAATATAATAGGTTAGCGCCTATGTGAGTTTTGTGCTCAAAGGGATAGTTTGAACTAAAAAAAGTCAATATCTTAAGTGGAAATGCAATCCATGAAAGTGGATAGCATATCCTAAGAAGAGGGTGTAAAGTTAGGACAGAGCCCAGAGGACCACTAGTATCTATGGTAGGAACCCTTTCCTGAATGGAAATTATTTTTCCTCTATTGGTCCTTGGAAGAATGATTAGGAACCTGCCTTGTGTTTTGGTCTGTTAATTTTTTTAAAGACCCTTTCAGTTATGACTCAAACTGCTTGCAAGTCATTGACTTCACAAAGTTGGCCAGTGATTATTTTTAATGCTTTTTGCTGTATGGTTTTCAGGCTTTCCATCATTATTTCTTTAAATGCCTAATGCCTAATCACTACACCTGGGACCAACTTGCTTCTGCTCATGATGTGTACATGCTGAATTATATTTCCTTTCTTTCTCTCTCTCTCTCTCTCTCTCTCTTTCCCTCCCTCCCTCCCTCCCTCCCTCCCTCCC
>NW_012119154.1:1294868-1308316 GCF_000951035.1 Colobus angolensis palliatus
TCCTTCCTTCCTTCCTTCCTTCCTTCCTTCCTTCCTTCCTTCCTTCCTTCCTTCCTTCCTTCTTTCCTTCCTTCTCATCCCATCATCTAGTTTCCCACCTCAAACTGACAGGTAAACAGGAAGGGCATGGGTCTTCAGCCACTGGAACTCCCTAACAGAAAATGAAGATGGCAAACATAAATTTTGGGAAACTAAAATACTATGAGAGATGCATATTTTATTGAAGAGAGGACAAAAACAGAAGGAATGACAGATAAGAGCAACTCTAACAGCTTGTTGCCAACTGAATTAGATGCTGGAAATTCAATAGGAAGAAGTAGAGACAAGACATTTGTGCAATAGAAATGGCCATTGGCAGTGAGATTGAGGGAATTTGCTATGAAAATAAGATAGCCCAAACCCTTTGTGTGTATTTTTGTGCTGGTGAGTGGTCCTAGTATTGCTGCAATATTTGAATAATACATCAATAAATAATACTGAAAGCACAGTCTAGTCACCTGGGGATGGAAAGATAACAACACCTAAGGGAAGAGTTCAGGGACCAAGTTAGGGGTTTTTCAACAAGTATCTAGTGACCTACAGGAAAGTGGGCATCACAGACTGAGCAGGAGCCCAGTGAGTTAGGTTTACTGTAATCAGTTGGTGGATATTAGAAAGTGAGGCTGTAACCTGATGCTCACACAGGTGCCTGCGCACCAGGTCACAATGGGCACTCTGGGTGTAAGTTTCCATTTTATCTTTTGAACTATTAAGGACACATTCTGGCTGAATACCAGAAGCTTCATTAAATAAGCAAGTGGAAATAATCTGTTGCCCTCATACCATCACTTCTAAAACCTTTATTGATGCTGTAATAAAGGTAAGTGGAATGTGATGGGAGCACTAGGGATTGCTGCTAACTAAACCTGGTAGAACCTTGAAAGATAAGGAGGATTCAGTTTGGCACAGAGGGGAAAGGTTACAGGTGAAGTGATGACCTATGGGAAAGAATAGCAGTGTGTGGGTGGGTATTGATGAAGAAAATTCATCTTTATAAAAAACAGAACTTTGCATCACTTATCCTAGAAGTTAAAATCTCAAAAAAAACCAATAAATCTTAATGTAGCTCTTCAGTTGTTTACTAATAAAATAGCACAACATTATTCAAATATATTATGAGCATCTCATTAGCTTTCTTGCATTTGCTAAATCACAACTGTATGATAGTCTACAACAATGGGATGTTTAGGGAGTTATAGAAACTCATAGGAGGGGCATGGAATCCAACCTTGAGGAGCCAATGACAGTTTTCCAGGAAAGTTACAAGGTAAATGCAAAAGGTGAGTAAAAGGTAGCCAGGTGAAGATAATGGGGAGGCGATAGGGAAGAGTTTTCAATCAAAAATGAGGTAGGTATTATGCATTATTTCAATTCTTCTCTGTCCAGATGAATCAGGTCTGCTGCCATGTAACTTTACAGTGCCCCCTCACCCAGACTCTAGCCATGTGATTTGCTTTGGCTTATGAAATATTAATGGACATATTGCAAACAGAGGCGTGAATAAGCAATTTTGCATTTCTGCTTTTCCTCTTTTTGCACTCTTCCATCATCATGAGAACATGCCCGGATGAGAATGCTGTTGGATGACGGACATGAAGCAGAGCCTAGTTATTCCAGTCATCCAGCTGATGGCATCCTGGATCAGCCAATCTTTAGACATGTGGCTGAGTCTAGCCTAGATCAGCAGAGCCACCCAGGCACCTGCCTCAGAGGTATGACCAGTAAACACTTCCTGTTACATGCCATTCAGGTTTTTTGGTTACTTATTATGCAGCATTATTGTGGCAAAAGATAACTGACGCACAAATATGAAGCCCAAGAATGAATGGAGTACTTAAATCACTGAAAGGAGTATAAGCAGTAACCATTCCCATTGGTTATCTTAATATATTGTCTATAGACTTCTCTGAAACAGTTTAAAAACAGTTCCTATTGCGTGCTCAATACCAATAGAAGGACTATTGAAGAATCTTGAGGCACATTCTGATGTGGGTTCTATTGACCTTATCAAGGAAATTGAAGCTGGCTTTGCAGAGTCTTACAACCAAAGAGTTCAGGGTAGTGATGGAGGAAAAGTTTAATAGATTGCTTATTTAGTATCACTGACTAAAGATTTATAAACAATCAATCATATTCCCTTTTGTTATGTCTCTAAAATTAGAATACATCTTGATATTGCTGGTACTATCAGATTTGCCATTTAAACATAAAAATCTATCAAGTGACTGAGGCCTATGAAAAATAAGCCAAGTAATAACTTGCTCCTACGTTAACACTTTTCTTCATAATCGAAAGTGTGAACCTAATGGTCTAGTCCGGTGGTTCTCATGCTCTGGCATACATTAGAAATACCTAAAGGGCTTTTTAAGACAATACTGATCTGGCCCCCATCCCCAGATTTTCTTATTTAGAGGATCTTGGGAAGTCCCAAGAATTTGCATTTCTAACAAGTTCCCAAGTGATGCTAATTATGCTTGTTGATGATTGCACTTTGAGAACCAGTGCCTCAGTAACTAGAATGATTAATTATGTGTCAGCTTGGCCAGGCCACGGTACCCAGTTGCTTGGCCAAACACCAGTCTAGGTGTTGTTGTGAAGGCTGTTTTTTGTTTTTTTTAGATGTGATTAGCATTTGAATTGGTAGAGTCTGAGTAAAGCAGATTAGCCTCCATAATGTGGGAGGGCCTGAACGAATCAGTTGAAGGTCTTAAGAGTAAAGGCCAAGGTTTTCAGAAAAAGGAATTTTGCTTCAAGACTGAAACATAGAATTCCTGCCTAAGTTTCTGAACCGGTCTGCAGTTTAGACTTGGGATTGCAACATCAACTCTTAACCTGAATTTGCAGCCTGTCAGCCTACCACAAATTCTGCAGTCACCAGCCCCACAACCATGTAAGTTCCTTAAAATCAGTCTCTCCCATCTCTCTTCCCTTCTACCTCCTCCTCTCCCTTCTACATACTTAGGTAATTAATGCAGGTATATCTATATATTCAGGTAAATTCTTTCTTTTTCTTTCTATGTATATAGACTAGAGAGAGCAAGAGAGGAAAGAGAGAGAGAGAGAGAGAGAGAGACAGAGAGAGAGAGAGATCGCCTATTGGTTCTTTTTCTCAAGAGAACTGAATACAGTGACACTGCAATGAAGTCTCCTCAAAAAGAAAGAAAAGAAAAAGCCAGAACTTTGCACCTGTTGTCTCTTTATCCAGAATGCCTTTCCTTATTTTTTCATCATTTGAAGGCCTCTTTAGCCGAAGACCCATTTCAAATATTTCACATTTGATAAAACTTTCCTGACTCCCTCTGGACAATTTCCTTGTTCTGTATCCTGCATTAGGGTAGCATTATAAGCTCTTAACCACAGAGGATGATGTTCTAGAGGCCTGGGCATCATTTTAACCTTATCAGCCTCATAAAATTTTTCATAAGTCCTGGCCCATAGTTGGCATTTCATAAATATTTTCAATGTATAAATGAGTGAATTAATGACTTCTGTTTTTATTGAAATTTATTGATGCATTTATAGACCATAAAGAATTACCAATTAGTCTTAAGAAATGATATAAATGCAAATATATATTTTTCACCTTACCAAGCATACTGAAAACATATGAAGACAATAGCTACCAAGTAAATAAGCTTTTACAGTGAGAATTGAACAGTATTTCGATTTGTGCATGGGCATCAGTCTTATAAATGTATTAGGCTCATTCATTGATTCCAATAAGCAATTATTCAGAGCCTACTTTGTGGCTGGCACTTTGTCAGGTGATGTATACATTACTTATCATTCATTATGGCACTTTTCCTCAATGTTTTTAAGACATTTTAACAAGGACTCTTAAGACGATATATCTTCACACATCTAGAAAATTGGATGTTTTCTTATATTTTAGAAATTAAAAGAAAATTAAGCAAATGGCACTAGAATTAGAAAGAATGAGCAATTCATTAGGCAATAAGAATATTAACTAGAAATTGGAAATCTATTTCTTATTTTAATATGCACTTGAGCTTAATTGGCTAAGTTTTGAATGTGGGATGATGAGTTGAGTTGTTAATACAAATCACACACCTTTTATATACTTAATAAAATCCAAGAGTTGGAATGCATTTGCATTGCAGACAATTTATCTGGAGGAGTCAGTGAGTTGGGTAATAGAAAGGGATAATAGGAAATCAGTGGCTGAGAAACCTATAAAGTAAATTAACGCATGCCTTACTTTATTAATTTATAACAATAACGTAATGGATAAATCAATGAGGAGTGCTTTGAGAGAAATGGATGGAGGGAAGAGTTCCTCCTTTTTGCAATTTGTTGGAATCATTTCCTCTGCAGAGGAAATGTTGGCCAGAGGTAAAGAATGTCTTGCTCTTGACAAAGAGGAAAAAAGGCGTAATGCTGTGGAATCTGTGCATGCTCTGTTCGTATCCCATGGGCCTTAGGACTTCAGAGAGCTACTATTGACTTCCAAATGCTAGTGTTTGAATCTCTTTGCTCGAGGACGTTTTTTTCCCAAAGCCTCTAGGCTGGCAGTGCTCAGAAAATAACTTACTCACTGGTCCTCAGCAGCCCCTTACCAATGGCTGACAGGAGTTGGTGTATTAACACCCCAGCTTCCTAGTTCCTTGGGTAATATAACTCTTAAGCAATATTTTACGCAGTTTTCTAGAGTTTGCAGTCAGGATTCAGCTCATTTATCCAGAAGTGAAGCTGGCTTGTGGGCTGCTTTCTGTTCCCTGTTGTCACTTCCTCACTTTCTTAGGAATGCCTCTTGCATCTCTCACAGAAAATGCTTGCACTTGAATCCTTGTTTGGGGTGGGTTTCTGGGAAAACCCTAAGACATGTACAAAGACTGTTGACTCTTTGTGGCCGTTGTTCTTTGTCGTTCTGGGCCTGATTTTTCAGGTTCAGTCCTGGCTTGGAAGTACTAGTTACAGAATCCCATTGGCTGACACTGAAGGCTTCAGAGTTTGGAGGAGCTGGTGTTGGTAAGAATCTGCTTACAGAGGAGCATCTTGGACAGATGAGGGTCTTCTAAGACAGTTTAGCTGAACTCTTCATTGCTGTTCTCTTTCCCCATCAGTTGTGTCATGCAGCCTGCTCATCAACATGCACGTGTGGAAGACAGATTAGCACTACTTAGACTGAGCTTTGTTCATTTTCTATTGCCAGTCTGCATTTGAGAGAGTAAACATTTGTCTCGGTAACTCTAAAAGCGAGCATTTTTCTCCTTTTACTCCTGCATTGCCAGGCTTAATTAGTACTTTGCACAGACTTCATAATGCCTTTTGGCTATACTCTATCTCTGTTCCATTTTGACAGAGATTGTTCCTTTTGAAAACTATGTATGTTTCTGTGTGGAGGGAGTTGGTACAATATGAGTATTTCCCTCAGCCAGCATCTCCCACCTTAACTACTATAAATAGTCTTACTCGTCTCCTGCTTCCTCTCTTAAACCACAGGGGTCTATTCTCCAACTAGCAGCCAGAATGGGCTGTTAAAATATAAATTTGTTCTTGACCTTTTTCTGCAAAACCCTCCAAAGGCATTCTTATGCCCTTCCTATAAAATCCAAACTTTGCCCTCATGTTACAAGGTCCCACTCACTCATCTCCTTCAGATCTTTGCTCAAATGTCACCTTCTCAGAAAGGCCTCTCTGGGCCTTGTGAGTTCATCCTTAGCATTCCCTGTCTCCCTCCTCTGCTTTGTTATTTTTCATAGCACTTATCACTGTGTTATTAACTGCATGTTTTGCTTCTTTGTTGATTATATCACTATTACAGTGCTTCCTTCACGAAGGAAAACACATTTGAGTTTCACTTTTGTTATATGTCTCCGTAATTCATTCCTTTGTATTGGTGGGCAGTATTTCATTGTGTTGACACACCTGAATGAATCCATTTGCCAGCTGAAAGACTTCTGGATCATTTCTAGTTTATAGGGCTTATGAATAAAGTTGGCATAGATATTTGCGTCCAGGTTTTTGTGTGAATATATTTTTATTTCTCTTGGGTAAATACCTAGGAGTGAGATCATGAATTCATGTGGTAAGTATATGTTCAAGTGGTCGTACCATTTTGCACTCTCACCAACAATGCATGAGAGTAGTTCTAGGTGTTCCAGTCTTTGCCAGCATTTGGTATTGTAGGTTTGTGAGCATGAGGAGTTGGTAGTGGACTTCAAAAGAGTCCTTGAGACTCATTATTAGATTTAATCAGAATTTCCAGGTGGGGCCCAAATACAGGTTTTTCTTTCTTTCTTTGGTCTAAGAGCTATACCTTTTAAAAATTATTGTTTTGTTTATTTTTTAGAAAAGTTTTAGGTTAAGCAAAATAACTGTGCAGAAAGTACAGTTTTTATTTTCCTTTCTGTCCTCTGTGTGGTTTTGTCTATTATTAACATCTTAGATTGGTGCAGAATATTAGTTATAATTGATGAAAGAATATTGATGTATTACTATTAACTAAGGTTCATAGTTTACATTAGGGTTCACTCTTTGTGTTGTACAGTTCTATGGGTTTAATGCATAATGCCCTGTACCTACCATTATAATATCATACAGAATAATTTTTCCACTGTAAAAATCCTATGCTCCACCTGTTCTTCCTTCTCCCCTACTCACCCTAAAATCCTGGAAACAACTAATCTTTTTTGTTTGGTATAGTTTTCCTTTTACAGGATATTGCACTGTTGGAATTATAGTATGTGGTCTTTTTAGACTGCCTCTTTTCATCTAGCAACAGGCGTTGAAGGTTCCTCAAGTCTTTTCTAAAAGTTTCTCAGGAAATTGTAACATACAGCTACATTTGAGAAGTCCTAAATTAGCATACAAGCTCCCAGAGGATCTTTCTTTGCTTCAAACATGTTTTGTGCATTTGTGTACCCTCAAAGCCTAGAACAGAGCCTGGCATATCATAGGATGACAATAAATCTCAAATGAGTGAATGAGTAAATGGTAAGGTCAAACCAGGTTTACAGAAACCTGAACATTCCTCACATTTGATTAATCCTCTCAATAAGCTCTGAAATTGGTTTCAGACCAAGCAATACATTACATTGATCATTCCTGACTGCAGTTTGCCACTTCCTATTTGCTGTATTCATGCTTGGGCACTCTTTAAACTCCAACATACGTTGAGCTTCCCTCTATGATGCCTTCATTACCCTCATTTGGAAACTTTCTCCTTCACTCTGCTTTTTAAATCCTTCCAGAATTTCTGTAACTAATTCAGCTTTGATCACTTGCAAAAGACCTACCAAATCATTGCAAACACTTCTCTGAACTCTTAAAATAATTGCTGCTTTTAGATTCATTGGACATTGTGACGTGCTACCTGTTTTTTCTAGACATTTGCTCTCGTGAACTACTTTTTGAACTTGATTATGTCATTTTCATGTGCTTCTCTCTGGTGCCCCAACTTGAATCTAAGTACCCTAAAGGCAGAAATTACATCCTTACTCATGTTATTCAGCCTTGAGTCTCTCCTAGCACTTAGCATTGTCTCAAGCTTGACAAATATTTCTTTATTTATTTTTTCCAGCTCAGGAAATGATGAACTATAGGGAATAAGAATGACGTAAAGGAAATATTGTGGGTCCAGGCAGCCAGAAATTGAATACTAGTCATTTAGCCTGACTAGGCCTCAGTTTCCTCATTTGCATAATTATTTGTACTGAAGTCTCTAATTTCTTCTTTATTTGTACCATTCTGTGTTTTGATTACCCATAGCAACAACAGGGTAATTGGACAAACGACATAATTGGCCTAAACGGACATAGCTGCTGTTAGGAGTAAACATCAATCTTTGATAACAACAAACAAACAGGAATAAAGCTGTTAATTTGAGATCAGTTCTATTTTTTTATGTTTACGTTGTGTTATTTTCTTTGCACTTACACTCTGTCCTTCACCTGGAATACCTGCTTTCCCTCTATACTTTCTCAGTAGGTACATTGAAGTTCCGCTTCATATAGCCTTTCATGGTTTGTATCTTTTTTATTTGATTACTTTTCCATTGTTTTTGTATTTCCCCCTGCTATCTAGTAGTTCCATGAAAGAGAAACCATATAGATCATCTTCATCATTATATTGGTGCTTGATATGTAATAGGCCTTCAATAAATATCTGTTAAATGAAGATATGATCTGAAAATAAAGTATTTTATTAACAAATATGTGCTGGAAACACTGCATATTCTACTTTTCCTTCTTGGAATGTCACAGTCCTACATGCAGGAAATCTATTTACTTTTGTCACTCTAGGATATGCCAAACTTATTTGATCATGGGCCTCCCCCCAGCCCCCACCTTTTTTATTTTGCTTGAAACATCTATTCAGGACACAATCACACCTACATTATTAAAAAGTAGTTGCTCTCTGGTATCAAACTACTCCCATCTGTCCAGCATTATTCTAAGTGCTTTATAAATATGATAACCAGAACAATCCTATTTTTACTCTTTTTACTTTTTTGAATGAGGAAACAGAAACTTAGAGACTTAAACTGTCTTCCTAAGCCACACAGTTCCTTGAGGAATGGGTATACAGATAGCTCATTGTGAGAACTGCTAGTCTAATGAAATTCACAGGTTCTGGAGCAAGACAGACCTACATTTGAATCTGAATGGAGTGGGTTCTGGAATGAATCACTGCTTTCTAAATGTGGGTCTGGGCCTCACTATCTTTGTCTGCAGAATGATGATTATATTAACTGCTAAGATTGATTTAGAAACTAGATGAAATAATGTGTGTAAAGAAGTTAACATCGTACATGGTAAATGCTTAGGACATTCTAGTTACTAAGAGCAGAGAGGCTGACACTAAATAGTACCTGATGAGCATTATTGACCTTTTCTGACACTTTGGTTTTTCATCTGGGAGCCTTTCGTGATTTGGTGTACCTCGAAACTTCCAAGAGTAGTGTATTAGTTAGGTTGGGCTAAAAATTGTAACAAACACATTTTAAATATTGTAACTCTACTTAGTAAAAGTTTATGTCTCAGAGAAGTCTAAAGTGGATTTCCTTGACTGGGCAGTTCTCTTTAGGGTGTGACTCAAGTCGTCCACTGTGTCCTCTTCCTGTAGTATGGAGAAAAAGAGAGGGCTTTTAAACAGTTACAAATATCATATGTATTTATTGCCCAGTGGTTAAAACATTGACCATGGATGAATACCCAGGATCTCCCTGCACTTTCTAGTTATATTTAGGTCATTGAACATCCAGGAGTAAAATGTCCAGTGTCCTATAATTAGCAAAATTGTGAGCATGATTTGAAAGTAATTAGTGTTCCTATCTATACCTAGAACCTATGGCAGGTGGTCAGTTTGCAGTGGGAAATGGTGGATACAGTCCTTAAACCTTCTTTATCACCTACATCCCTTTTTACCATTCTGTAATTTTTTAAAAACAAATAATTTTTTTATGTTAAGTACATAACTTGATAAATTTTCTCAAACTAAAAACACCTGTAAACCACGGTCTGCACTGAGAAATTGAACTTTACCAAGAAGCCTGAGCGCTCCCTCAAACCTCCTTCTAAACAGTATTCCACTCCCCACAGTAATGCCTGCTTGATTGACCAATATCATTAACATTTAATCTGAAATGTTTTCATATTTATGTCAGTAAAATCATACAATCTGTATTCTTTTGTGCCTAGCTTTTCACTCTACATATATGTAAAGCTCATCCATATTTTTGCAGATAGCAATAATTTGCTCACTTCCATTGCTATATAGTATTACACTGTGTAAATATGCCACCACTTATTTTATTATTGAAATACATTTGAGATTTTTCCGATTTTCTAGTTTTGGGTCACTCTGAAGTGTTGCTATACATGTTTTTGTACTTTCCCTTGGTGCACATCTGCACCCGTTGTTTATGTATTTACCTAGAAATGGAATGGCTAGGTAATGGCATATGTATATGTTCAGCTTTAGTAGACACTAGGAAAAAGTTTCCAAACTTGTTTTACAAGTTTATGCCTATAAAAATTCTATTTGCTCCACATCTTTAGCAACAGTTGGCATTGTCAATTTTTAAAAAATTAACTATTCTGGTTGGCTGTGTTGTGATATATCATATTGTGGTTTAATTCATATTTTCCTGATAACTAATGGAATTTAGCATTATTTTCTGTTTATTGGCTATTTGGACATCATCTTTCTCAAAGGGTATGTTTAAGTGGTGTTGTCTGCCTATTTTTCCATTAGATTGACTATCGTTTTATTGACTTGTGGGAATCTTCTGGTTATAGGACCTTTGTCAACTGTATGTATTACATACATCTTCTGGGAATGCATGGCTGGACTTTTGCTATTTTAAAGTTGTCTTTGAGGAGTGGAAGTTGATAGTTTTAATGTAGTTTAACCTATAAAACTCTTTCTTTATGATTAGTGCTTTTTGTATCCCTTTAAATAAATATTTACCTATGGCAATGTCATGAAAATATTATCCTATGTTATCATCTAGAAGTGAAACAGGAGGAGTTCCCTTATACCCCTCACAGGGCATGCAACAGAGGTGTGGCTCACTTCTTTGGTGCTCCGCTGCTCAAATCTCTAGCGGAAGCATGCAGATGGGCAGGTTGTGGGGAATGTTTTTGGGCTTCCACCCCACAGCAGCATCTAGTGTTGAGTGTTGCAGCTCCCGAAGCCCCAGTGCGTGTGTGTTACAGTATGCTCTTTCAGCTTAGCCGTCCAGAGGTGGCTTATTTTAATCAGCTCAATTAGATCCTCTCCTTTATCGTAAGGACAGAGGGTTTTCTGTATCCCAGGTTCTTGCTCTAGTGTACCAGAACAATCAGATCCCATGTGGGCTTGGAGGATGAGTGCAAGGTTTTATTGAGTGGTGGCAGTAGCTCTCAGTGAGGTGGATAGGGAACCAGAAGGGGGATGGAGTGGGAAGGTGGTCTTCCCGTGGAGTTGGGCCACCCAGCGACTGGACTCTGCTCCAACCACCCCCGACTGAATTCCACATCGTCCTACCTCAAAGGCCTGCTGGTGTCTGTTGATATGCTCTTCTGCTCCTCTTGATGTCCAGCCGCTTGTGTCCGTGTCCTCTATGTTCTTGGGATTTTATGGGCACAGGATAGGTGATGCTGGGCTAGAGTGGTCTTGGAAAATGCAACATTTGGGTATGAAAACAGAAGTTCCTGTTCTCACTTAGGTCCATGGAGACAGGCCCGGGGATGGAGCTCTTGCCAGGGACCCTGCCCTTCTCTACCCAGCACTTCCCGGCCCCTCTCCCATATCATTTCCCTGCTCTTAAGAGGTACATCTAACTGCCATTAGAATATGGATGACAACTGGTCTTAGCTAATTCCTGCTCACAGGGGGTGTTTTTTTTTGGGGGGGGGAGAATGTCAGTCATATTCCCCCCAGAGGGAGTTCCTGGCAAAGGGGAGCCATCATCCAAGGTGCTAGTTGCCTGGCCATTTGGAGTTTCATGGCCTCTGAGTGTGAGAGAAAAAACAAACAGCAAACAAACAAAAAAACCAAGTTTTATAAAGTTAAGTATGCATGGGTTAAACATGTGCATTATACAAGGAAAAAATTCAGTGCCAAATATTGCAGAGATAAGAAGTAAAATATACTAACAACAACATTTTACCCAGAGCTGTTTCACCCTGGTGAAAGGAATTAAACCTTTTATGGGAGCATTTAAACTTTAGAAGACAGATTACTGTTCTTGCCATATCTGTAGCAGTTAACAGGTGCCCCCTGGGAATTCTGGGGTTTGTGGGCTTTCCTAGCAGCCATTAAAGCCTCTGTCTCTTTCCTGTATTTCCTGTCTCTCTATTATAAAAGACCATGGTGGCCACTTTCAGGAGGTCTTCTAATGTACTATCTGGTCCCAGGGCCCATTTCTGCAACTTCCTTCTGATATCAGGGGCTGCCTGAGTAATTAATTTATCCTTCAGAATTAGTGTCCGTCGACTGAATCAGGGGATAGCAAGGTGTGCTTTATCAAGGCATCTCTTTAGTTTTTCCAGGAAGGCAGTGGGATTTTCATTGAAGTCCTGGTCGATCATAGACAACTTAGCTTGATTCTAGTTCTAAATAAGCCTTCCGTTATGCACACCTGAAAGTGTCTCCTCTTCCAGTCTCCCATTTCATCATTGGGATCCCATTTAGGGTCATTCACGGGTACCATTTCTCTTCCAGTTGGATAATTTTCACCCTCTTATTCCCTGATGCTATATGTGATACAAAGCTCATCCCCAAATCACTCTGCTGCTTGCAGAGTGGCCTGCTTGTCAGTGTCTGTCAGGGTCTGATTCAAAATTAACATTACATCTCTCCAGGAGTGCCCGGATCTTTGGGTGAAATTCTGGAAAGCCTCTATATATCTGTCAGGCTCATCTGAAAACTTGCCAAGATTCCCCTTAATTTGCTTTAAGTTCTGTAGAGAGAAGGGGATCTGGACCTTACTGGGACCAAATTCATCAGGCATCTGTTGGAGGGGCAAGTGTGAGACTGGGGCTTGTCTAGGGTGAGGATTTCTAGGTGGAGGCAAGTGAGAGGCTGAAGCTGGATAGGAGGATCGGGGTGGACCCAGAGGAGCAGGGCTGGAGGCAGCTGGGTCCTCTGCTGGGAATGCCTTTAGGACTTGTATCTTTCATTCCCTGGGCTTGCACCTTGCAGCCTCCCCTGAGATGGCAAACAGGAGGGCTGGATCAAATCCTACACTGTCAACAAAGGTCTGGATTGCCTTCCAAGGTACAGAAAGCCTGTACATATGTGGCCTCAGATCATCTGTCTTCGTCTACAGAAAAGTTCCAACTGCTGGATGGTATCAAAATGAATGGTTCCTTCCTGAGGCCAAGTCAGTCCTTGCTGTAAATTATAATTGGTACTCAAACCTCTCCAATCCCATAGCAGTGTCTAGGGTTGAGTGTTTACAGCTCCCAAAGCCCCAGTGGGAGTGTGTTACAGTATGCTCTTTCATTTTTGCCATCTACAGGCTGTTTGTTTTAATCAGCTCAATTAGATCCTCTCCTTTATCGCAAGGATAGAGGGCTTTCTGTATCCCAGGTTCTTGCCCTAAGTGTACCAGAAAAATTGGATCACATGTGGGCTTGTAGGATGGGTGCAAGGTTTTATTGAGTGGTGGCAGTGGCTCTCAGTTAACAATAAGTTTGTTGAATTCACTTGTTAATTTTAATGATACATCTGTAAATTGAAAAGAAATTATGAATTTGATCCTGTTCTATACTTTTATTTCTACTTTTTAATCTTGATAACTTTCATTTCTTTTCTTTTTTTATTTCTTTGACTAGGACTTTCAATATGATGTTGAAGAAAAATGCTGATAGCTGATATCTTTGACTCAGTTCTAATCTCAGGGGATTAGGGTTTCAGTAATTCAGCATTAAGTATGATATTTGTAGTATAATAATAAT
>NW_012119154.1:1308541-1314464 GCF_000951035.1 Colobus angolensis palliatus
AGCCACCACCCAGCCAATTTTATTTATTTTTAATAAAAATTAAATAAGGGATTTATTTAAAAAAGGAGCTTTTATTTCTATCTAGCTGTTTTCAAAAAAATAGTGAATGAATGTTAAAAGTTATTAAATGCTTTTTCCATAACTATTGAGTGCAATATATAGATTTTTTCCTTTCAAATTGTTAATGTAATAAATTATACATTTGGTATACATTTATACACCAAATATGTATACCAATTATACATGTACACCAATTATACATTTATATACCAAATATGTATACCAATTATATATGTATACCAATTTTACATTTGGTATACATTTGGTATAATAAATTATACCAAATATTAATATGAACTAAATATTAACACAACTTACATTCCTTGGAGAAACCCAACTTAGTGATAATGTATTGTTCTTTTTAGACATTTTTAAATTGGATGAGGAATATTTTGTGGATGACTTTTAAAAATCATGTTCATGAGAGATTGGCCTGTGATTTATCTTCCTTTTAATTCCTAATCAGGTTCATAAAATACATTGAAAAGAGATATTTTCTATTATGTAAAATTTTGATTAATTTTGATATTATTCTTAGTTAAATAGTTGGAACAATTCACTATAGAAATTATCTGGGCCAACAATGTTCTTTGCCAGAATATTTTTAGATACTGATTGAATTACTTTAATAAATACAAGACTCTTTTCAGATATTCTATTTCTTATAAAGTTGGAGAAAGTTTCTTGTTAGTTTGGTAAGTTTTATTTTTCACAAATATAATTTTTGCCCACATTTTCTACATTTCAACTTAGTGATGTAAATTTTTTCAGAGTGTCACCGGTTTTCTCTTAATATCTGTAAGATCCATAATACCACTTACCTTTTTTTCTTGATTAGTCTATATAAAGAATCTACTTTTAGTTTTGTTGCTTTTTTAGTATTGTAGGTTTGTTTTTATTAATTTGTGATTTTAAAATATGTTTTCAAATTTTTTCTTGTTTTTTTTTCCCCTTGTCATAACATCTATACACTAAAGTACCCTAATTTTAAGTGTGTAATTTGATAAATTTCCACATATTTATACACCCACAAAATCACCACCCAGGTCAAGTTAACACACAGAAGATTTCTTCTTGGCCATTTCTACTCATTTTCAACCCACTCATGTTTTTCTTTATTATTACTTCCATCAACCAATTAATTGTTGATCGTAAAAGGTGCCTGTTCTAGAATTCCATGTAAACTGAGTCATACAGATTCTTTTGTGTCTAACTTCCTTTGCTCAATATATTGTAAGACTCATTCATTGTGGTGAATATAGCAATAATTTTTAAAAGTTTCCCTGAGGTATTCCATTGTATGGTTATAGGCATACATCAGAGATATTGCAGGATCAGTTCCAGAATACCACAGTAAATCAAATACTGCAATAAAGTGAGCCAAATGAATTCTTTGGTGCTCAGTATATGTAAAAGTTATATATACACTATACTGTAGTTAATTAAGCATGCAATAGCATTATGTCTAAAAAGTGTACCTATCTTAATTTAAAATAATTTTTATTTATTTTTATTTCCATAGGTTATTGGGAACAGGTGGTGTTTGATTACATGAATAAGTTCTTTAGTGGTGATTTTTGAGATTTTGGTGCACCCATCATCCAAGCACCCATCATCTAAGCACTGCACCCAATTTGTAGTCTTTTATCCCTCACCCTCTTCCCCCCCCCTTTCTTTCTGAGTCCCCAAAGTCCATTGTGTCATTCTTATTTCTTTGCATCTTCATAGCTTAGCTCGCACTTAGGAGTGAGAACAATGTTTGGTTTTTCCATTCTAGAGTTATTTCACATTGCTAAGAAATGCCAACAATAATCTGAGCCTTCAGCAAGTCATAATCTTTTTGCTGGAGGAGGGTCTTGCCTTGATGCAGAGGTCTACTGACTTATCAGAGTGGTGGTTACTAAAGGTTGTGGTGGCGGTGGCAGTGGCAATTTTATTAAAATAAGATGACATTGAAGTGTGCAATATTGAATGACTCTTCCTTTCACAAAAGGTTTCTCTGTAACATGCAATGATGTGTGATAGAATTTTACTCACAGTAGAACTTCTTTCAAAATAGGAGTCAATCCTCTCCGCCATTGTCACTGCTTTATCAACTAAGTTTATGTAATATTCTAAATCACTTGTTATAATTTAAACAATGTCCATTGCATAATTTGTAAGAATGTAATTCCATCTCAAAAAATCACCTCCTTTGCTTACCTGTGGGAAGCAATCCCTCACCCATTCAAGTTTGATCATGAAATTGCAGCAAATAGTCACATCTTCAGGTTTTACTTCTAGTTCTCTTGCTATTTCCATCTCATCTGTAGTTATTTTCCCCACTGAAATCTTGAACCCCTCAATGTCATCCGTAAGGGTTAGAATGAACTTCTTCCACATTCCTGTTAATGTTGACATTTTGATTCCCTCCCATGATTCACACATATTCCTAATGGCAACTAGAATTGGTGAAGTCTTTTTAGAAGGTTTTCAATTTACTTTTCCCAGATCCATCAAGGGAATCACTGTCTATGGCAGCTGTAGCTGTATAAAGTGTATTTCTTAAACAATAAGACTTGAAAATTGAAATTACTCTTTGCTCTATGGGCTGCAGACTGGATGCTGTGTTAGTCAGAATGAAAACAACATTAATCTCCTTGTACATAGTCATCAGAATTCCTGGGTGACTAGGTACATTGTCAATAAGCAGTACTATTTTGAAAGGATCTTTTTTTTCTGCAAACTAGGTCTCAACAGTGGACTGTTAAAATATTCAGAAAATCATCTTGTAAACAGAGGTAGTGTTTTCCAGGCTTTGTTGTTCCATTTATAGACCATAGGCAGTGTAGATTTAGCATACTTCTGAAGAGCTCTAGAGTTTTCATAATGGTAAATGAGCATTGGCTTTAACTTCAAGTCACCTCAAAATTGGCCCCTAACAAAAGGGTCAGCCTGTCCTTTGAAGCTTTGAAGTCAGTCATTAACTTCTCTCTAGCTATGAACATCTTAGATGACATCTTCTTCCACTAGAAGGCTGTTATGTTTATGTAAAAAAAAAAAAATCTGTTGTTTACTGTACCTATTTTCATCATTATCTTAACTAGATCTTCTGGATAATTTGCTGCAGCTTCTATATCAGCTCTTGCTACTTCACCTTGTACTTTTATGTTATGGAGATGGTTTCTTTCCCTAAACCTTGTGAAACCAACCTCTGCTTGTTTTAATCTTTTCTTCTGCAGCTTCTTCACCTCTCTTAGGCTTCACAGAATTGAAAAGAGTTAGTACCTTGCTCTGGATTAGGCTTTGGCTTAAGGGAATGTTGTAGCTGTCTGGATCATCTATCCAGATCATGAAAACTTTCTCCATATCAGCAATAAGACTGTTTCACTTTCTTATCATTCACATGTTTACTGGAGTAGCCACTTTTAATTTTCTTCAAGAATTTTTCCTTTGCATTCACAACTTACCTGTTTGCTACAAGAGACCTAGCTTTCAGAACATCTTTGTTTTCAACATGCCTACCTCTCTAAGCTTAATTACTTCTAGCTTTTGATTTAAAGTGAGAGACATGCAACTTTTGCTTTCACTTGAACACTTAGAGGCTATTGTAGGGTTATTAAATGGCCAAATTTCAATATTATTGTGTCTCAGGGATAGGTCTGAAGAGGAGCGAGATGGGGAATAGCTGGTTTATGGAGTAAACACACACACATACACACACAGACACACACATCCCATTTGTTATTAAGTTTGTGTCATATTATGGGCATGGTTTGTGGGATCCCAAAACAATTACAATAGAAAAAGCAAAGATCACTAATCACAGATCACCATAACAGATAAAATAATCATAAAAATGTTTGAAATATTACAAGAATTGCCAAAATATGACACAGATTTGAAATAAGAACATGTTGAAAAAGGGCACCAAAAGACTTGCTTGATGCAGGATTGCACAAATCTTCAATTTGTAAAAAAAAAAAAAAAATATGTATATATATATATATATGAAAGTGCAATAAAGCAAAGTGCAATAAAGCACAATGTATACCTGTATACCATGACTCACTCACTGATCTTTTGTTTATGAGCATTTTTTTTCTAGTGTGATGCTGTTATGAACCAATGTGTCATGAACATTCTTGTACATGTCTTACAGAGGACATATGTATTCATTTCTTTGAGGTCTATATCTTGAGATAAGATTAGTGGGACATAATTTAGGATTATTTGTAGCTTTATTTGATATTGCTAAACAGTTTTTGAAAGTGATTGAGACAGTTTATGCTTCTAGCAATGTATCAGAGTTACAATTGCTTTGCAATCTTGCTTATGTTTGGTTTTAAAAGTATTTTTATTTTTAGCATTCAGGTGGCTTGAAGTGGTATCAAGATATAAAATTATGATTTTAAATTACCCAATGAATAATGATATTAAGCATACATTTTCTTGCTTTTTGGCCATATAGATGCTCTGTTTTATAAAGAGCATGTTCATGTGTTTTACTGTTTCTAATTGGGTTGTCATTTTCTTATTAATTTTAGCAAAAGCAATCCTTTTTATTTTCCAGATGTCAATCCTTTTTATTTTCCAGATGTAAATTTTCAGCAGATGACTGTATTGTAAATAGTTTCTCCCAAGTTTTAGCTTGTCTTTTTAATTCTCCTAACAGTATCATTTAATGGACATATATTCTTAATTTTAATTGTATCTAATTTATCTTCTTTTTTCCCCTTCTATGATTAGTGCTTTGTATGTCCAGGTTAGAAAGTATTTGCCAACTGACAACATTATAAAGATATTTTTCTATGCATTTTTGGGTAGGATCTTCCTTATTTCACTTTTCCATTTAGATATATAATCCATCCTGAATAAATTTATGGTATGAATTAGGTATACAGGTTTATTTTCTTCCCAAGTTAATGTCCAGTTGCTTTAGCACAATTTATTGACAAGACTATCGTTTTTCCACCTGATTCCTGTAACACCTTTGTTGGAAATCATATATGTGTAATTTATTTCTTGACTGCCTATCTGTCTTGGCTTCCTATTCCAGAGAGAACTATATGTCTATCCTTGCACTGGTACCACATTGTCTTATTAAATGTGACATTGTAGTTCTTATAATAAATCTTATAATTTGGTAATGTATGTTCTCTAACTTTGCTTTGCTCTTCAAAATTATTGTGATTTTTCTGGGTTTATCTGCCTTTTAATTTTATTTTAGTGAAAAATTTGCAGATAAACTCAGCTTTTTGTCTATTGTGATATGTATTATTTCACTTTAATTTTTGAGGTATATTTTCACTGGTATAGAATTCTAAGTTGACATTTTTTTCAGCACATTAAAGATGTCACTTCATTGTTTTCTGGCTCTCATTATTTTAGTTGGGAAGTCAGCTACCAGTCTTATTGCTACTCATTTGACAGTGATGCATCTTATATTCTCTGGTTACTTTTAAGATTTTGTTTGCTTTAGTTCAGTTTTACCATGATGTGCCTATGTGTGTTTTTCATTGTATTAATCTACCTTGAGCTAACTGAGCTTCTTTTACCTGTGGTTGACATCTTTCATTTGTCTTGAAAAGTTTTGGGCCATTATTTCTTCAAAATTTGCTTTTACCTCACTCTTACTCCCTCCACTACTGGGAGTCCATTTACATGTGTTGTATATTTCCAATCTCTTCCACATGTCTTTTATATGCTTTTTGTGCATCTTATTCTTAATCCTCTCTCTTAGTCTGGATATTATTTACTGACCTAACTTTAAGATTACTAACCTGAGACGGGTGGATCACAAGGTCAGGAGATCGAGACCATCCTGGCTAACTCGGTGAAACCCCGTCTCTACTAAAAAATACAAAAAACTAGCTGGGCGAGG
>NW_012119154.1:1314514-1367894 GCF_000951035.1 Colobus angolensis palliatus
CCAGCTACTCGGGAGGCTGAGGCAGGAGAATGGCATAAACCCGGGAGGCGGAGCTTGCAGTGAGCTGAGATCTGGCCACTGCACTCCAGCCTGGGTAACAGAGCGAGATTCCGTCTCAGAAAAACAGAAAAAAAAAAAAAGGATTACTAATCCTTTCTTTTATGTGCCTATTCTGTTTTAAAATTATCATATTTTAAATTTCAGTAATTACAATTTTTAAAAAAATCTAAAGTTCCCTTAATTTTTCATAGAATCAAATTCACTGGTAAAATTCATTTGTCTTTATTTTCTCAGCATATTAATCATTTATTTTAAAGTCTGTGTCTGATAGCTCTGGATCACATTTAGGTCTGTTTCTGTTTGCTGCTTTTTCCTCTTCTGTCTCTTGATATGCCTGGAAATTCTAAACTGAATGCCAGACATTGTACTTAATACGTGTTAGAGACTATGAATGATGTTATGTCTCTTCAGAGAGGGTTTTTTTTAGCATCTGGATAAAGGATTAGAGTTGATTTGAAGTTATGTTTTAGTCCTTGTAAGATCTAGTTCATTTCTGCTTCATTCTAACAATGGTGTATAATCCCGTGGAGATTATGCACCCATGTGGGCCCTGAACTCCCGATTATATGCCCCCAATGTGATGTAAGGTCAATAGGTCTGCTAAACTTCTCAGTTTTTTAGCAGCTGATTTCTTCTCTGTTTCTCCATATCTGATCTATTTGTCACACACATTAATAGATGGTTAGATGTATAAAAGCGGTATAGAAGCCAAAATTATCTCAGTGATTTTTTTTGTCAGTAGCATCATGACCCTTCAAGTTCCCTATGCCTTGCTAACTCTTCAGTACCTTCAAATACCTCTGATGCTTTCAAACAGATATTTTTATTTTATGTCTCATTTCAGCATTTTATCTAATTTTTCTAGTTGTTCTTAGTAGCAGCATTGGTCTGACAAAAGCTGGTGCATTAGAGCCAGAAGTGGAGGATTTAGGGGGTCAGATCCAGAAACAGTATATATCACATTCTTCTAAGACATGAAATACAGTCACCTTATATGTCCAGAAGGAAAATAAAATATTTTAGTGAAAATATAGTGTTTTATTTTCCTGTTATAGGCAATCAGTTTTGAGTTTGCTATATACTTTGTAGGTTTCAATCAGATCTTTATGCATTTTTAGCCAAATTTTAAGCTAACACTTAAAACATAGCAAAAAGTTCATAAAACAAACTTTGTATATGTATTTTAAATCTAAATATTTATTATTATTTTTGGTTCTGGGCACTATGCTAGCCACATTTACACCTGTTCTATTCTTGAATCCTCACATAAATCCTACAAAACAAGTGTTATTATTTTCTACATTTTTCCAAATGTAAGAATTTTTTTTTAACCTCTGAGACTAAAGCTATTGTTTGACTTTTGTTTTCTGATACAGACTAAAGGCTGATTAATTTATTCTGTAACTTTCAAATTATCATATGTTGTTATAACATATAGGTGCAAGAGGATATAGTAATTGAAACCAAGAGCTCTGGAACTAGGCCGCTAGGTTTTAATTCAATCTTCACCACTTCCTGATGGTTCAGCCAGCAGGCAATCTACTTCGTTTCTCTGTGCTTCAGTTTCCTCTTTTGTAAAATAGATATAATAATATATTGTTGTACTAAATGCATTAATCTTTGAAGAGAGCCTAGAAAAGTGTCTAGTATATAATGATTACTCAATAATTATTAAATATTAACATTATGTGGAAGAAGAAGAGTCCAAAGCTATTCTATAGCAGATTTACATAATGTTTTATAGTTTTATAACAGCTGCACTGGAATGTAAGTTCCATGAGTTCAGGGAGTTAATCCCTCAGTACGAAGTATGGTACTTGGTACCAACTAAGAGCATATGATACTGAATTTCAAATTACAAAAGAAGACTTTGGTCCCCTTTTTTCACCTATCCTTGTCAGTTACAGGTAATAACGTCTGTCATATATTTTCCCCTCTTTCGTGTGCCCACTTCTTTTTTTGCAAAGAAAGTTTTTTCTTAAGATAAAAGTTCTAAATTGTTCTGAATATATAAGTTACCATCTTATCTTTCTTGAACTGGAGATCACTGCAGAACATGTTTAAAATGTTAGAAGGACTATATATAACTTGGATGCATAAGTAGTCGATATTTTTTTCTAAGTTGATAAAAAATTTATGCATTTACTGTCACAAACAACTTGTGCTGTGACTTGTGTTTCACAGTTTATGTATTTGATATCGTGTACCTTTGATGGTCCTTTTCTATTTCTGACAGATTTTTTATTTTTTTAAGAAGGAAGAAATGCATACACTTCTGTACTTGTATTCATTTTGTTTTTCTTGTGGTAGTATCTCACTTTTTATTCCAGAAAAAGTTATCTGTCAATTAATGTTTACTAAGCATTTATTGCATCTCTGTGTGCACTTCCCTACATTAAGTTCTGTCTGACAATTGGAGAACAGCTGTGTAAGGAAAAAGAAAAGAGTCTTAACTTTTTAGAACTTAACATATTCAAAAGCACTTTGAAAATAATTGAGGTATTATTTTCTTGTTCTTACCTGTGGCATTAGTTTCCTAGGACTGCTATAACAAGTTCCCATAAACGGGGTGGTTTCAAATAACAGAAATTTACTCTCTCGGTTTTGGAGGCCAGAAATCCAAAACCAAGGTGTCAGTGAGACTGGTTCCTTTTGGAGGTTCTGAGGGAGAATCCATTCCATGCCTCCTTCCTAGCTTCTGGTGGCTGCCAACAACCCTTGTTGTGGTTTGGCTCATGGATATATCACCCTAATCACTGCCTCGGAATTCGCATCACCTTCTCCTGTGTTTCTCCTTTACTATTTGTATCCTTTTATAAGGACACTTGTCATTGGATTTAGAGTCCACTGAGGTAAACCAGGATGATCTCATGTCAAGATCCTTAATTTAATCACATCTGGAAAGACCCTTTTGCCAAATAAGGTCACATTCACAGATTTCAGCAGGACATAGGTGTTCTGGGGGACCGCTATTCGACCTATCACATTTGATGCCTACTTTGTTACTTTTCCTTGAATATTATCCTTTTTCGGATTTACAGAATTTCCACCTTATATCCCTTGTTCTTCCCAAAGCCTAGTTGAGTGTTCTATCCAGTAATGCCATCTTAATAATGATGTATTAAAGAAATGGATGGCAAAAATGAAAATACAGAGGATTAAAACAAGCTCATGACATGTAGTAACATAGTTTGAGTCTAGTGATAAGACTGACAAATAAACAAACCGCAGCATAATGTGAGAGTGGTAAATACTATGATATGGCTAAGTGCATATGAAAAGTCAGTCTAGACTAGGGGGAGTCAGAAATGCTTTCTGGGAAAGGGGATATAGGAAATAAATATTGAAAGTTTGAGTAGGACGTTCCTTGGTGAGGTCAATGAAAAAGAGCATCCTAGGCACAGAAAAGAACACATGCAGAGATTTCCAGTGTGCAGTCTCCTGGGACCAATAGGAAGTATTTGGTGTTGCTGGAAGATACAGTGCATGGGATGGAGCTATGACTGGGGGTTGTTGTTTGCAGGGTAAATTGCAAGAGAATGCTGGAGTTGCATGAGGGCTATATCATGAAGGACTTTGTATACTCTATTGTCTTAGTCTGTTCGTAGACTAAGACATATCATAGACTATCATATACTGAGTGGCTTATAGTAGTAGCATATCATAGACTGATAGAAATGTTATAGACTAAGTAGCTTATAAACAACACAAATTTATTTCTCACATTTCTAGAAGCTGGGAGGTACATTGTCATGGTGCCAGCACATTCAGTGTCTGGTGAGAGTCCATTTCCTAGTTCATAGAGAGCACTTTCCCATTGTGTCTATGCATGGTCAAAGAGGTGAAAGCACTCTTTCGTGTCTCTTTTAACAAGGCACTGTCTTATTCATTTCAGGCTGCTAAAACAAACTATCAGAAACGTGGTGGTTTATAAACAATAGCAATTTCTTATAGTTCAAGAGCCTGAGAACTTCAAGATCAAGCCACAGGCAAATTGGGTGTCTGGTAATTACAGGTCCTCTTCCTCATAGATGATGCCTTCTCGCTGTGTCCTCACATGGCAAAAGGGACTGGCTAACTCTCTAGAGCCTCTTGTATGAGGACCCTAATCCCATTGATGAAGGATCCACCTTCTTGGCCTAATCACCTCTTAGAGGCTCCACTTTCTAAAATTATTACCTTGGAGGTTAGAATTTCAACATATAGATTTGGGGAGAACACAAATGTTTAGCCCGTTGCATCTACCAAGGAGTTTGTATTTATTCATAAGAAATAATGAGAATCATTGAAGTGGTATTTAAGATATCACCAGATTAAAGTTTTACAAAAATCTCACTGGCAGTAGTTTAAGAAGGGGATCAGATGTTGGTGAGTCAGGAGAGAGTTGGTATATTTTAAATTTCTGAAGTAATCCAGGTGAAAAATGATGGAGTGATGAACCTCAATTAAGATAGTCTAGGAATAGGGTGGGGGAGTTGCATTTGAGACTTGTTAAATTGATATAGAATTGTTCGGACATGATGGCAGATTGGAGTTAGGCCATATGGAACAGAGAGGATTTAAGGATAATTTTCAAGTGTCTGGTTTGTTTGACTCTAACAGATAGGTAATGTTATTATCCACGGCAGATGAGGACAGAGAGGGACCCATAGGTTAACCTTCTGAGTCTCATTTCCCTAATCTGTAAAATAACTCTGCCCTTTCCATCTCAGAGAATCATTTTTAAGACTCTCTTAGTCTGGGTTCTCCAGAGAAACAGAACCAATAGAGATAGCTGGATGGATGGATAGATATATAGATGGATGGGTGGGTGGATGGATGAATGGATGGATGGATGGATGGATGGATGGATAGATAGATAGATGACAAGGGGTTTATTAGAGAAATCGACTCATATAATTACAAAGGCTGACAAGTCCCACAATATACCATCTGCAAGCTGGAGAACTAGGAAATCAGTAACATGACTCAGTCCAAGTCTGAAGGCCTGAGAACCTGGTGGGCTGTTGGAACTCCTGGTGGACTCCCTGGAGTCCAAAGCCCAGGGAGCCTAGAGTTCAGATGTCCAAAGGCACGAGAAAAGGATGTCCCTGTTCCAGGAGGTGGGATGGGGGTAGGGGAGAAGAGAGAGGGGGAATTCAAGTTTCCTCTGCCCTTTTGTTCTATCTGGACCCTCAGCTGATTGGATGGTGCCCACCCACATTGGGTAAGGGCAGATTTTCCAAATTCGGTCCACTGATTCAAATGCCAATCTCTTTTGGAAACAAACTCACATACATATCCAGATATAATGCTTTTCCAGCTATAGTTATCTGGATATCCCTTAATCCAGTCAAGTTGATACCTAAAATTAACTATCACAAGGACCAAATAATGTAAAGTACTTAAAAATGATTTTAAATTATAAAGCAATTTCTAAAATTGTTGTTTATGATTAGTTTACATTTAACCAGATTGTATAATTAAAATAAAACCAAAATTAAAGAAGTATATAACTGCAATAGGGCAAAAAACATTTTTTTAAATAGAAGGAACGAAATCTTTGGAGATGGCAGGAAACATGTCTATGCAATCCAGGCTCTTTTACTCTTCTCCGTTTTTCCATCCTACACACTGACTCCATCATGTCACATGTTCAAGAAAAAAATCCACAGTTATTCTCTAATGCTTATTGGTTTAAGCCCAGACCCTTTTCTCCTGTTCAAAGTTTATTAGCACCTTGCAACTTTATCAAGTGACCTTTCCACTTTCAATCCTAGCAGACACATGTTCCTTGTCCCCTCATATATAGTCAGTGAACTCAGTAATCCATAGTTAAGATCATGGACAACATGTCAGTCTTCTCATCTGTTAAGCAGGTATAATTATATCTATCTTACAGGACTGATAACTAGATAAAATTAAATATACATGACATTTATGTAAACTGCTGCATCCTATACCTGACAAAGAAGAAAGGCTCACTGAATAGTACTTTATTATGCTTATTATTTACCAATATGAACTCTGCAGACAGATCTATTTGGCCCTTAGAAATCTTTCTCTCCTTCTCTCTAGTTTTACAAATTACTGAAGCCCATGATGGAATCTGGTCTCTGCATTCAACCTTCCCTGCGTCTCCAGACCACCTGCTTTCTTCCGTTCTACTCCTGCCTTTTTGAATTTCTGTAACTTGTAGGGTCTGTCTCACATTTAATACTGGATTATTGAACCATTTGCTCTACGTTCACTTTGTCTCTTTAAAGTAGACTTCAAATTCCTCAAGTGATGTATCTAGCACAATGTAAGACACCCTGAAGACACAACAAAAGAGATGATTTGAGAATCCATGTGTCTTTTTGGGCTTCAGTTTTCAACATCTCTTCTTTTGGGGGGTCTTGTTAAAGTTCTTATTTTCTAGTTCTCTCTCTGTATATCAGAATCAATCTTCATGCTCTAAAGGAAGAAAAATAAGTAAAAAACTGAGGTGGAAATTATACCTCATTTTAGCCTTGGTGTCAAAACTGGGGAGAATGTAGGTATTATTATATTTTTATCTTCTTAGGCTTATTTTCTTTCATTCTCTGACAATTTAAAAATTGCAATAATAATCACACTGTTCCCTAACTGTTCTAGTTAGAACCAAAACCAAGATTATCTTATCTAACTATTAGGAAAGAGCTGTAGGAAGGTGCCTATAAAACATCCTTACTTTCTTAGGAGGATAAGTAAGGATCCTACTACGGATAATTAGCCTCAGGCAGTGGATGCCTTGACCAGACTACAGTAAAGGGTTTCTGCAAGATGCCTGGAGCAACACGGAACATGAGCACTAAGGGATTGCTTAAGATGGAAGTATATTTATGGGATAACCCTTTAATTTCTTTTAAAATTCTGTTTTTGGAAACTAAAAGTTGTGTAACTTGGGGAAAAGACTCCTACAGGCATCCTTTTGAATACATTCTCTGGCAGTTAAAAAAGGGCAAATTTACTCAACCTCTTCAAACTCAGTTTCTTCTCTGTTAAATGGGAATGATAAAAAGAAAACAATTTGACACCTTTCCATGTAGACATTTAGAGAGTTAAAATAATAAAACAACAATCTGATTTTTAGCTCTTTGAGCAACTGTAAATTACTTATAAGTGATACGGTAACTCTTCCATCTTTCTACCAAAGCATAATTTTTTAAAACTTTAAACATTACTATCATGTCAAAGAGTTATTTAACTCATTAATGAAGGAACCAGCAGGATGTTAAAGCTGGTTCAAAGAGAATTTGCAAAACTGAGGATATTTAGGTTCTGAAGGAAAGACAGCTAGGATAAATTGCTAGATTTAGATATAATTTTTTTTCACTTCCCACAGGGCAATAAAACTAACTTTTGGAGTAACCATATTCAGATATGATTTGCATTTCTATCAGGCAACATGTAAAATTAACATATAACTTCAAAGATTATGAGTCCTAATCAATGGTAATTGGTTAATCAAACAAAGCTACATTCTCCTAGAAAATTAAATAATCTTGGAGAAGACCTGTTAGATAATATTCCTATGGCAATGAAAGGACATACAGTCATTATCTTATCTTATTCACACATTTTTAATATATATTTTAACATTACCTTTTTTTTTTTTCATGAGTTTCACTCTGTCATCCAGGCTGGAGTACAGTGGTGTGATCATGACTCTCTGCACCCTTGACTGCCCAGACTCTAGCAATCCTCCTACCTCAGCCTCGTAAGTAGCAGAGGCTAGGGGTGCATATCACCACATCAGGCTAATTTTTAGGAAATTATTTGTAGAGATGGGGTATTGCTATGTCTCTTACCTGGTCACAACATTACCTTTTTATTTTTAATATTTCCTATCATTTTCACTCCTTGCTAATACTTTCAGTTCACCTACTATTTACATTTTTTTACTTCTCTTTGTCGCTGTAAGTCTACCTGTTCTTAACTCCCTCTTTCCCATCAGCCATTTATTGCCCAATTGTATACACATCCTCTGGTCTTTTTTCTTTCTTCCTCTTCAAGCCATTGTTTGAGTCTGCCTTGGTTCTTTTTTTTTTTTTTTTTTGAGACGGAGTCTTGCTCTGTCGCCCGGCCTGGAGTGCAGTGGCCGGATCTCAGCTCACTGCAGGCTCCGCCTCCCAGATTTATGCCATTCTCCTGCCTCAGCCTCCCAAGTAGCTGGGACTACAGGCGCCCGCCACCTCGCCCGGTTAGTTTTTTGTATTTTTTAGTAGAGACAGGGTTTCACAGTGTTAGCCAGGATGGTCTTGATCTCCTGACCTCGTGATCCACCCGTCTCGGCCTCCCAAAGTACTGGGATTACAGGCTTGAGCCACCGCGCCCGGCCCTGCCTTGGTTCTTATGCTAAAACTAGATTTAAACCAAATTGACTATGTACAACTATATCAGCTTCCTTTTAGTAGGAGAGATATTAAGATTTACTGTTCCCTTCTGAGTATTTCTACGTGGAATAAGGAAAGAAAATCTCAAGCAGAATTCTTCCACATACCTGAAATCTAAAACAAGTGGGCACAGAGTTCTATAAACTCCATGAAGTCCTGGCTCTGCCCTTTTATCTGCTCCAAAATCAACTCATATGAAAGCTTCGCTTAAGGCAAATGTGCACTAGTCTGTGGCATACATTTTCTAACCAATTTTCTTTTTAGCATCAAGTGATCAAGAATGTTCGGAACCAGCATTCCAGAACCAGGTAGGAATCAGATTTAGGGAGCCATTACTACAGGTGCAAGGTATATTAGACTTTTATTCTCTGTTCATGTAAAAATAGGAATATGTCTGTTATATTCTAGCCCATCCTTGCATCTTGAACACAATCATTTTCACCAATGAATGCCCAGATCTAACGTTATGCTTATTAACAAGCCACTGATTTCACCAATGAAAATCCACTTATAACATTCATTATGCTAATTGAGAAACCTCTGGTGTTGATCAGTGACAATGCTGAGGCTTTGTAGATGCTATCTCTTATGTGTGGTTTTCTGAAAAATGTCAAGCAACCACCTCTGTAGTGTATCTCCAATTAGGGAAACTGTCCTCCTTGGACTTGTCACACTCATTTACTTTACACTATTGAGGTTAGAAGCAGTTTAAAATAAAACACAATCTACAACAAAACCTGGACTTAGCCTGTGTCTGAGTGGAGATATCATAACCTGTGCTGTCTGTGGAGGGCAGAGGTAACATGACATTTGTGGGAGAAGCTTCTACTTGTCACTGAGCTCTGGAAGCCGGGACAGTAGCAAAACTTTGGGAATATAGAAGCCAGTCACCTCAGCTGTGGGGAATTGAACAAGGACAGTGCTGGAGACTCTGAACTCCTCCCTGGTGGGTTGGGATATCCCTGAGGATGAGATCCCATTGTCCAACAATTGCAGTGGCTACAGTAACTGGAAAAATATGAGGAAGTGAAGTAAAGCATCCTGACTTATTAAAAAGAAAGTATATATTTTTACATTGCTAATTTCTTTGGGGCACTAGCATCTGGCAGAGTTTCTGGGAAAAACAAAGACCAAAAGCAATGCTGGTTTAAATTCAACTGTAATTGTGTCAGGTTTTACATTATGATAAAATCTTAGCCTCTTTACAAGGAGGTTAAATTCCTAGTTGATTTGAAGAGAATTTAGTTTCTCCAAAGATGAGCAAGACAAGACACAAACATGACCCATTTCTTTTCTCCTCAGAGTTCAAGTTCTCACTATACTTTTTTCCTCTTCCCTCTGTCTTAAGAAGTTTTCTCACAGCTATCAGTGCAGAGAGATGCTCTTGCTGCTTGGGGAGTAGAAAGATTCATGGCTTCCTCCGACACAAAAGGCCCTGGATTATTTTTGGCAAAGAGAGCAGCCTGCAGTGATTCATTGGGCAGTGCTTATGTTGAGCCCTGGCCAGAGCTTTTACCTATTTGTGACAATATAATTTCATTTGCTTTTAGAGATGCCACTTTATGTCCCCTCTGTCAGACTAACTCAGAAATATGTCGGCCAGGAAAAACTTACAACTGCTCCTAGCAGTCTGCACTGCATATAGCCAGGTGGCAGAAGACAGAATTAGCATTTGATTTTGATTCTTCTCTTCTGAAATGAAGGGGTTGCAACAATTGCCGAAACTCTCAAAATTTGTGAATTCATACAATACTATGATCTGCACATAAGGATTTATCTCCTAGAATTGGGAACACAGTTTGTGTTCTAGTTTTAGAATTTTTTTTTTTTTTTTGCCACATTGGAGGTAGAGAACAGTTCCGTTTTTTCCTGTGTTTACCTTGCCTAGGTTTCATCTTACTTCATTTTACTTTTTTCTCTTTATATTCATTTTCTGTGTTTTTTTATTTTTAATTTTTCAGAGACTTTATATGTACAAGTGATTTTAATGCAAACATCATGAGCCCCCATGGATGACCCTTTTAGTCTTATAAAAACATGATATTTTTGCCAGATGCTGATTCCATTTCTTTGCCTTTCTTTTTAGAGAGAACCATTAACATAATTTTTATTATGTTAATAATAAAACCCATTATTTTTATTCTCATGCTTGTGTTTATATTTTAATACATACTTTTAGATCCATAAGTGCTCAATAGTTTTGGTTGTATACCAAACTGTATGGTTTATGAATATTATAACTGCTGTATACTTTTCTTTTGTGCAATTTTTCCATAATTTATTGCTCTTTTCTCTTGGGATATTTCCAGTATTTCATCACGAAAAACAAAGCTGCAAAACCCATTCTTATCCATGTTTCCATGCGTAAGGGTTGTCTAGGGGGTTGGCTTAGAAGGGAATTGCTGAATTTTTTGATATTAATATCTTCAACTTAACTAGATATTGCCAAATTGCTCTCCAAAGGACAATGTTGGAGTTCTTTATACATTCTGGGTAGTACAATATTGTCAGTTATATGAACAGCAAATATATTTTCCAGTCTCTTGCATGTCTTTTTCTTTTGTTCACAGTTGTTTTTAAAGTAATTTTAATTTTAAGATATCAAAAATTCTTTTTTGTTTTGTGCATTTTGTGTCTTATTCTAAAAATGCTTTCATTTTACGTGGTTATGAGGATGTCACCCTCTACCTCATCCTCTGATTCCTTTGTGTGAGCACTTTATGGATTGCCTTATGTTATATGAGCACTACCTGGTTCAATCCATGCTAATCTGGATCCAAATGTAGATGTAGCACCTTCTTAGTGAATCTTCCTGCACAAATGCATTCATGATCAAGGTACTAAAGATTTTGTAGTAGGGACAAAGGAAGAGTTCACATCTTCTACTCCATTAGATAAATCAGTCTTTTCTGTTATCTTATTCTGTTCTGTCCCTTTGTTATACCTTGACCTAACCAGCACTTTCTCTAGCAGAATTAGCTGCTTATTTCTTCCTTTGGGGAGCAAAAATAATTCCTCTCTTTGCTTCATGGTAAACTTTTCCACCTATTTTGCTATAAAATATTGTTAACATTTGACTTACAACTTAACAAGTAACAAACATACAAAAGTAAAATCTCAATCATAGTGGGTCTCTCACTAAAATAATTTCTCATAATCATTAATTTAATTAATCAATTAACATTTATTAAATATCAACTAAGTGCCAAGCATTGTACAAGTCACTGAACGAACAAAACATAGCCCAGGTGGAAAAGATAGAGAAGGGGAATCTGAGAAGGCTTCTCTGCAGGAGGTGACATTTAAGGTGAGATGGGAAGAACAGGAAACTAGCCATTTCATAGTAGAAAAAAATATTTAACAGGCTAAATGATAAAAGCAAAAGCCAAATGAAGTGAAAAGAGCTTAGCATATAGGAAGAACTAAAAGAATATCAATTATGGCTAAAGGAATTATAGAAGGAGAAAAATGATATGGGATATAGATTGCGAGTGGTAGGGGTGAAGTTATTTACCACCTTTTAGGTCTTCATAAAGAGGCTGAGGATTTGATTTGCATTTTTTAGTATAACATTGGCTGTATATAGTAGATAGATTGATGGTACACAAGAGTAGAAGGAAACCAATTAGAAGTTACTGCTGGGATCCAGATGAGATTTGATGATGGCCAAGATTAGTATGGTAACAGGAGAAAAGTGAAAGAATACTTTTTAGAGGAAGAAATGACAGAATTTACAGAAGAAACAAACTAAGAGAGAAAGGAAGAAAATAGAATCAAAGATGGTACCCAGTATTGTGACATGATTAAGAGATAGATGATAAACTGACATATTGGAGACTGTCCTGGAATACGTTCTAGGTAGAACAAAGATGATGGTGGTCAAGAGTTTTATCTTAGGCATATCACTTCCAGACACCTATAGATATCTAAGTGTAGACCCTGAGTAAGCAGTTGGATCTAGGTCTGGCTCAGAGAAGATGTAAATTTGGGAATTTCAACTAGTAGTAAAAGACAATGTTTTCCATTTCATGATAGGGCAATAGATATACAGATAGGAAAATGAATGAAAGAAGACCTTACTTTAGTTCTAGCCTAAGATATAGATTCCAGTGACCACAAGCCATGGCCTTGAACTTCTATGTATGGAACTTGGACAGATTTTTCTCTCAGAAAGCACAAGAAAAGTCAAAGATGGCAATTTTCCATTTGGTCCCTTTTACAAATTTCATTTTTCCTTTAGGTGTCTGTCATTTATCAGAATTTTCAGAGTTAAGGTCTAGAAAACACTGCACCAATGTACTATCAAAGCAATGTGACCAAAACCTGGCAGAGATACAACAAAAAAATAAAAGATCAGGTCAATATTTTTGGTGAACATCTATGCAAAAGTCCTCAACAAAATACTGCCAGATTAATCTGGCAGCACACCAAAAAGCTTATCCACCACTATCAGATAGGCTTCATCCCCAGGATACAAGGTTGGTTCAACATATGCAAATCAATAAATGTGATTCATCATATAAACAGAACTAAAGACAAAAGCCACATGATTATCTCAATAGATGCAGAAAAGATTTGCAATAAAATTTAACATCCCTTAATGTTAAAAATTCCCAGTAAACTAGGTTTTGAAGGAACATACCTTAAAATAATAAGAGCCATATATGACAAACCCACGGCCAACATCATACTGAATGGGCAAAAGCTGGAAGTGTTCCCCTTGAAAACCAGCACAAGACATGGAGGCCTTCTCTCATCACTCCTATTTAACATAGTATTGGAAGTCCTGGCCAGAGCAATCAGGCAAGAGAAAGAAATAAAGAGCATTCAAATAGGAAGAGAGGAAGTCAAACTATTCCTGTTTGCAAATGACATGATGGTATATTTAGAAAACCCTATAGTCTCAGCCCAAAAGCTTCTTAGGCTGAAAGCAACTTTAGCAAAGTCTCAGGATACAAAATCTATGTGCAAAAATAGCTAGCATTTCTACATATCAACAGGCATGCTGAGAGCCAAATAACAAATGAACTCCCATTCACAACTGCCACAAAATGAATAAAGTAACTAGGAATACAGCTAACAAGAAAAGTGAAAGATCTCTACAAGGAGAACTACAAACCACTGCTCAAAGAAATCAGAGATGATACAAACAAATGGAAAAGCATTCCATGCTCATGGATAGGAAGAGTCAATATTGTTAAAATGGCCATACTGCTCAAAGCAATTTATAGATTCAATGCTATTCCCATTAAACTACCATTGACATTCGTCACATAATTAGAAAAATCCCTTTAAAAATTCATGTGGAGCCCAAAAAGAGGCTGACTAGCCAAGGCAATCCTAAGCAAAAAGAACAAAGCTGGAGGTATCATGCTACACAACTTCAAACTATACTACAGGGTTACAGCAAACAAAACAGCATGGTACTTGTACAAGAGCAGACACATAGACAAATGGAATAGAATAGAGAACTCAGGAATAAGACTGTACACCTATAACTATCTGATCTTCAACAAACCTAACAAAAACAAGCAATGGGGAAAGGATTCCCTATTCAATAAATGGTGCTAAAATAACTGGTTAGCCACATGTAGCGGAATGAAATTGGACCCCTTCCTTACATCATATTAAAAAATTAACCCAAATGGATTAAAGACTTATATGTAAAACCCAAAACTATAAAAACCCTGGAAGACAACTTAGGCAATACCATTCAGGACATAGGCCTCGGCAAATATTTCATGATGAAGATGCCAAAAGGAATTCCAACACAAGCAAAAATTGACAAATGGGATTTAATTAAACTAAAGACCTTCGGCACAGCAAAAGAAACTATCAACAAAGTAAACAGACAATCTACAGAATGGGAGAAAATTTTTACAAATTATGCGTCTGACAAAGGCCTAACACCTAGCATTTATATGGAACTTAAATTTACAATAAAAAGCAAACAATCCCATTAAAAAGTGGGCAAAAGACATGAAAAGACAGTTTTCAAAAGAAGGCATACATGTGGCCAACAAGCATATGAAAAAAAACTCAACATCACTAATTGTTAGAGAAATGCGAATCAAAACCACAATGAGATACCATCTCACACCAGTCAGAATGGCTATTATTAAAAAGTAAAAAAATAACAGATGCTGGCAAAATTGTGGAGAAAAAGGAATGCTTATAAACTATTGGTGAGAGTGTAAATTAGTTCAACCATTGTGGAAGACAGTATGGCAGTTCCTCAAAGACCTAAAGCCAGAAATGCCATTTGACTCAGGAATTCCATTACTGGATATATACCCAAAGGCATATAAATTGTTCTATTAATAAAGACACATGCATATGTTATGTTCATTGCAGCACTATTCACAATAGCAAAGACATAGAATTAACCCAAATGCCCATCAATGATAGACTGTATAAAGCAAATGGGGTACATACACACTGTGGAATACTATGCACACATAAATAAGAATGAGATCATGTCCTCTGCAGGGACACGAATGGAGCTGGAGGCCATTATTCTTAGCGAACTAACAGAGGAATGGAAAAGCAGATACCTCAGGTTCTCATTTATATAAGTTGGAGCTAAATGTTAAGAATTCATGGACACATAGAGGAGAACAACACACAGTGGAGTCTATCAGAGGGTGGGGGGTGGGAGGAGGAAGAGGATCACAAACAATAACTAATGGATACTAAGCTTAATACCTGGGTGATGAAATAATCGGTACAACAAACTCCCACGCACATGTTTACCTATGTAACAAACCTTCACATCCTGAACATGTACCCCTGAACTTAAAAGTTAAAAAAGAAGAGCAATGAGATGATTGCACACTTTGAAGGAAAATTGGATTATATCATATGAGGTTTATTGAGAGATTTGTATCATAAAATGTATTTATCAATGGGTAGCAAAACTGACATGCTGGTGTTTGAGCAACATTAATAGTTATAAAACTTTTTCTTGCTTTTCTGTTGATATTACCAAAGTAGATTTATTGATGAATTCTATGTAATTGATAAGGTATTTGATACTCCAGTGGGTTGTATTTAGTTTTTCTTATTGCAAGTAAGATGATGAATATTCAAGGTTCTTTTTTTTAAAAAAGATAATTAATTTCTGGCTTTACTAACGGATGTTTGAGGTTATTTGGCTAAATCTTCTGTATGGCCATGGATAGATGTACATATCTTATACTTTATTTTCAATGCTTAGTCCACTTATATTTGCTTTCAGCTGCTACTTGCAGGTAAAATTCTGGGCTCAGTCATCCAGTGTTACCGATGACAAGTACACCTACTAGTCAGAAAATACTGGGTGCCTACTATGAACCAGCTGCTATGGTACCCATGAGAATTACCAGAAAACTAGTTCATCATTCCTGAACTCAAGAAGCTTAAAGTCTGGAAAAGAAATGGATTTGTAATTACCTACATACACTGCAAGACAGAATGGAAAAATAGTTATAATAGATTTTTAAAAACATGCTATGTCATTTCCAGGAAACAATGACCACTGGGGTTTACAAAATCTCCCTAGTGAAATGAATGAAAACCAGTAAGAAAACAAACAAACAAAACACCAAACAAACTAGCAAATAAACAAGCTGGTAGATCACTGGTAGAGTAAAGAAAAGAAAGGGAAATAACTGAGAGCCCTAAATTTCCCCAAGTAGCAGCCAAAAAACAAATCAAAACGTTGTAGTGTGGCATGGCATGTCTCTAAACCACAGATCCGAAAGTTAAGGTGCAATATTGGTGAGTATATTAATCATGGTTGGCAAATTGTTAGAACATGCAACGTTAAAGCCTCTGTTTTTAAGATACTACAGGTTTCTTTCTTACTCATTTCATAGTTCAGAATGGTTGTTCATGTGAGGTAGTTTCTAGGTTCTTTCCATCTGGATCCTTTCTCCTCAAGGCCCTCCGTGTCCTTTACATTAAGGGGAAGAAAGGTAGAAAAGCATACATGAGAAGTGTTTATGGAATAGGCTTAGATGTGCTAGATATCACCTGGCCAGAAGTCCTCAGTGATATGCCCAACTTTACCTGTAAGGGAGGCTGGAAAATGTAATCTGCATGTGTGCAGAGAAGGAAAGGCAAGGGTTTTGATAAATATAGCAGTCTTGAGCTAGCCAGAGTGTAGAGGGCTACATTATTGAGCCCTCACACTGAGATATGATTCTAGAGAACAATGAAAACCAGGGTGAAATATAATGACCTTGTTATAATCAGTTTAGAGGTGAGAGGCAATTATAGTCTAAAAGAAAGTAGCCCCCAAATAAGCTTTGAGGTGTTTGCCTATGACAGGTGCATATCTTATACACATATACATTATATATGATATATATATATGCACACATATATACACATACACATTCCTTCCCTTGTTACCACCCTCTTCTTCATACTATCATTTTCAAACAAGTAACCATTTTGTTTTAAAAACTGCTGATTGGGTTCATATAGGATTGCGTGTATCAGGGTAAAATAAATTCACTAATGGGATGACAGGTGTGAGGGTTTTCAGCTTTGAAATATATCCAACTAGGGACATTTGCATTCTATGAGAAGTCTATGCTAATATAACATTCACACTCAGAGGAGAAGTTTAAATTGCAAATTTTGAAAAGCTTGAAGTCAGTAAATAATATTTTTGGGAGAGGAGTAGCGGTGCCAAGACAATATCAGTGAGGAAGGCTAAATGGAAGGAACGCATTTGCCAGGTGTGAATTCTCTGCTGGAGCTGAAATCACCTGTAAAGCCTGGGACTGGCAATGAATTTTGCTCCTTTCTGACAGAGGATTGCAAATTTTAAAGTACATTAGCATCACCTGGAGGGCTTGTAAAACCAATTGCTCAGCCTCAGCTCCAGAGCTACCGACTCAAGAGGGTTGGGGTCAGGCCCAAGAATTTCCATTTCTAAGAAATTCCCAGGTGATGCCTGTTCCAGGAACTACACTTTGAGAACCATTGCTCTAAGAAAATGCTAATAGTAAAGTTGTTTGTTAGAGAAGGTGGCAGAGAATAACTAAATAATCACAATGAAAGATTTGCCTGTTCAGTCTAGCTAATGTTTCTCCATAGCTTTGAAAGGTTGCTTTATTTCTTGGAAGGACATGATGTAAGGAAGGAGCAGGGACAAGAGGTACGTGGAAATATTTTTCTCACCCTCCCAGGGACTTGATCCTAATTCTTTCCTTTTCCTAACTGCCTGTTTAGAAGGAAAGAAATCCGACGTCTCCCAGGCTGCTACAGCCACTGCTGAGAGCAGCATCTTATGCCAGTTTCCCCTGGCGGCTTCCCAGCCAGCCAGCCAGCCGCTCATCCTCCGTGATGATGTCAGCACTCGCTGCTTCATCACACCTGGCTGAAGGAATCAGATAAGCTCCATGGGAAGAGGCCTGAGGAATGAGCACAGTCTTGACAGGTGAACCAAAGACCCTTTTGTTTTCTGGGCTGGGGCTGGCTGCCAGGTTGTGGATTTCTGTCAGTCAGCTGGCTGCCACACTTCTTTGCTTCTCTATTTTCCCGAAAAAGAAACCATTAGTGATTTGCAAAGCTGCTCCAGAGGATGTAGGGTTTCAATGTGAGACCGATATGGGGTTAGCATGGGGGAGCCATCTCTCTCCTTTGGCCCAAAGCCTCTGACAGGAGTGGGGCTTATTAATAATTGCAGTCAAGGGGGTATGTAGACAGTTAGGCACTCTGGTAGTGAGTGGGTCCTGCCTGGAAGCTTTTGACAGAATTCCTGAGTGATGTTCTTCCAGTTTCAATGTGGGCTGACTGTGTCCTGAAGAATGGGCTGGGAAGCAGCTTTACATTCAGCGCCTCGAGGCAGGTCACTCATCTGCGTTTGTTGCCCTGTCTGATGCTCCCCTACTTGGGACACCGGTGAGTTTTGTGCCCACTGTGATGGCTCCTCTGTATGTCTGGTGAAAATCATAGAGATATGTTTAAGAGTTAGAATATTTAAAGAAAATGTGCCCAGAGAATTTTTATCCAGTCCTATTCACGTTGGATCAGCCAAGGTGGCAATGGGCTAACCTCAACCTCAGGCTGCTTCTCTCAGCATGTGGTTTGTTGGGCGTAGGGGATGAGGAACCCTGTGTGTGTGTGTTGTGGAGGTGGCTTCCTCTCTGGATATATTTATTCACGGATCAAAATCTTTGTAAAGGGAGTTTTTTGTTTTTAATCTGTTTTGGGTTTTTTTTGTTTTTTTGTTTTTTTAACATCATTACACTTGTTTACAGGTCTGGAGAATGGTCCTAAGAATCATTTCCTTAGGTAGAAGGGATGGGAGGGCAAAATAATACATTCTTCTTTCTGTGGTGCAAGATTGAGAAATGACCCCAGCGATTCACTCTGAGTTACCTGGAAAACCAGCTGAGACTTGGGGGCTTTCTTTTTCAGCAGCAAGGGGCAACCCGAGCTCAGCTTTCCCCAGGACTTGTGGCTTTCTCTTCTCTCAGGGAGAATGAAACTCTCATGGCCCCAAGGCTCTCAGGTGCTGGGCAGAGAGTGCTTCCAGATACCTTCTGAAAATAACTGGCACCAAAGTCTACAATAAGTGGTACAAAAATGCTCTGATCATTCCTCCACAGAGCTGCTTTCAGGCTTACTCAATAACAAGGTTTCTCAACTGTGGTACTCTTGGTATTTTGAGCCAGGTAATTTTTTGTTATGGAGGGCTTTCCTGTGCGCTGTAGGATGCTTAACAGCATCCTGGCCTCAACTCACTGGATGTCAGTAGCAACCCTCGTCCCCAGTTATAGCAATCAAAAGTGTCTTCAGATGTCGCCAAATGTCCCCTGGGGATTAAAATTGTCTGTAATTGCGAATCACAGACTTATTAGAGGGGAGGTACAGCATGGGTTGGAATATTCCACTGGAGCAAAAACCCATTACTGCGTGGCCAGGTGGTTGCCCAGGACCCAGCATACCTCCCCATAGAAGGATGGAACTTATGCCTTCTCTTCACTCACTGACCTCATGTCTAAATCACGGTTTGTCCAAAATCAGAGCCCAAGATGTGGATTCACATAATTTACTTGGGAAAACAAGGAAGCATAAGTGAAAGAATGAAAGTAAGATTGGAACCAGGAAAGTTAAAGCAATATTTTTTTTTTTTTTTTTTTTTTTTTGAGACGGAGTCTCGCTCTGTCGCCCAGGCTGGAGTGCAGTGGCCGGATCTCAGCTCACTGCAAGCTCCGCCTCCCGGGTTCACGCCATTCTCCTGCCTCAGCCTCCGGAGTAGCTGGGACTACAGGCGCCGGCCACCTCGCCCGGCTAGATTTTTGTATTTTTTTTTTAGTAGAGACGGGGGTCTCACCATGTTAGCCAGGATGGTCTCGATCTCCTGACCTCGTGATCCGCCCGTCTCGGCCTCCCAAAGTGCTGGGATTACAGGCTTGAGCCACCGCGCCCGGCCTAAAGCAATATATTTTAATGAGTAGATTACTTCAGATAAATGAGGCTTGATGCCTCTCAGTAATGTTTGAGGAACAGAGTAGAATGCATTTCAAAACTGTCCCTCCAAGAATGCAGTAGTTGAGGATTATCCACTCACTTTCATCCTGAAATTGTAGAGGCTGCCCCTGAAGACATGTAGGTTGTTCGTAGTTGATGCCCAGCAAGCTCAGGTGGGGATGCAAGAAAGTCCTCAAGCATACTTGAAGAAAGATGGCAGATGCTTAAGGTTAGAAGCTCTCAGAATGCTGGAAACTGTCTAATGTAGCTATAAGTGAGTTTCGGTGTGTTGAGAGGATCAGTTGATTGGAACTTCAACAGCTTTCTCTACATTCTTTGTGAGTTTCCTCAATACAGTGTGTTCCTTAACCCATAGCATGTGATATTGAGAAATTTGTCCCAATTTCTGGTGCATGACAATAGGATCCACAAAGGGACCTTACTTGAAGGATACTCGGATTGCTATTATGTGAGCTAAAAAGAGAGATTTCTGAAGAGACCTTGGTTAAAGAAAGCAAAAGCTGTAAGGAGAAGAGAGAAGCAGCTCAGTGCTTTCTGAAAATGCAAGAGTATCTGAAGGTGTGCTTTGCATATGGTCCTGAAAGTGTTAAAATTAATGTTTGTCCCTTTCCATGTTGTCTGTCTTTACAAGGGATTTGTGATTTATCAGGGACATGCCTGTATTAAAGAGCATGTGGAACATCCCTGAGACTTAGTATACAGACAGCATGCTTACTAGGTACTCTGAATTCTAGCAAGTCTAATGAAAGATGGGAATTAGAGTTATTGCTGTTTTCTGTGAATAAGGGAATTGAGATGCAATGTAGAGGGTCTGCAGGGATTTCAAAGACCTTAACTGGTTTTATGAGAGGCCACAATAGCCCAGGATTATTGCTCTTGCCTATGGGCGGAGAGGTTTGAATGCCAGCTGGAGTAGTTTGAATTAGATAGGACTAGCCATAAGAAGCTTCTGAAGCTTGCCTAGTAAGGAAGTGACATGATGAAAATGGTGGCGGAGGACTTCATTCTTACAACTGTTGGAGGGCGATTATTCACAATTATTATAGTGGCTGACTGGCTGGGTGAGAGGCAAGAGAGGCTGGAGTGGGAGAGACCCACCAAGAAGCTGTTATAATAATAGAGGATAAGATGGTGAAGATTGTAGAATCAAACTGAAATCCAGATAAGAATTTCAATCTTCTAGCAGTCCTTTCTAAATCTAAAAATAGTAAGGCAATACTAGGCTGTCCTAATATTAATATAGAGAGTGTTTTCTGAGAAGTCTCCCTAGAAATCATGGAATTATCTCATGTTGTAGCTGGAAGGATCTAGGGTCATCTACTCCAGTGGTGGCTAATTTGGATGTCTATTGAGGCCAGACAGGTAAGGTAAATGTGTGGAGCCAGTATGGCTTTAACGTATATACCTAACATTGTGTGGGCATGGAATGTCGGGTGCTGTGCAGCATTATGGTGGAACCAGCTCACAAGAGCTGATTGTTAAATTTTCAGAAAATTTGTAAGTTGGTTGACATCACAGTGATAATTTGAAATTAAACCTAGCAGGAGTATTTACACCACTGAAATTGGCAAACACTACAAATCAGAGCTCCCCATCTCCTAGGACCTGGTTGTTAAATGTTTATCAGCAGGGCACCACGGATACTGCAACAAACAAGAGCCATGTGCCCAGGCCTGTCAACCTTGAAGGCCTGGTGGGAACATGGGCTATTTCCAGATGTTCTAATTTTCCAAGAATCGAACACCTTCATTTTACCCATGATGTAATGCAGGCCTAGGTGGGAGTGTGGCCTATCTGAGGAAATCATGAAGGCCAGAGTAGAAGGAACAAAGAGACATCCCTCAAACAGCATGTTATTAAAACAGGTGTCCATTCTCTATGCATTGCTTTAAGAGAGTTGGACAAAAGATGCTCCACAAATATGAAAAAAAATGGCATGGCATTCTTTAGCCTTAGCATGTAACATCTCTTTTATGTTAATTATTGGGTTAGGTGTGTTTGGCCAAAGAACTGATGAAATCAAGGACTACCAAGTAACGGGGGAATATTTACTACTTCTCTAATCAGTTACTTTTACTAAGAAGCAAATACAAAAGCAAATATAAGCAAAATTAGACAAGCTGAGATTTGACTCTTAGTTGGGTATTGCAATTCTTGAGCTCCCCCTATACCCATGGAAAGAAACAGGTGCTTTCTGTGATCCCTCTTAATTTAAACCTTAGGAGACAATTTTGCATGACTGACACAGATGGCTTATGCTTACATTGCCTCAATACTATTTCAATAGATTGTTTGCTCTTCTCCTCCATTACAAAAATATTTAGAACTTCATATTATTCTAGACAACTCACAGGCAACTGGGAAAGAATCCTAAATTTAGCTAATTTCATAAAAAAGGATCTAAGGTACACTTCAGCTTGATATCTGCTGAGTAGTAAAAGAAGTCTCTCCTAATTGACTGTTTTTCATGTAGAAGGTTCTGGGGAAAAAATAACAATTAAGTTAAAAGCTACCTTTGTGTCGTAAATCTAAGTACCTTGACAAAGATGACTTATTTTAAATTAATTGCAAAGAACTTTTGCAAAATTATATAGGATTTTGAAAGACTTTCTTTATACATAGAACAATATAGTCAAGTAGTTAATTTCTTTCTCTTAACTTGGAAACTTTAATTAAGGTTTCCTGTTCTATAACTTTGTTAGATCACTGTCCTGGCTTGGTCTTAAAATAAGTTTCATGGCCTTGCTGACCTTCATTTACCTTAGAAATAGAAACAAGTCAACCTTCTTTCCCTCAATGTGAGAGGATAAAAGCTCTGTACATCTTAAAATACTGCAAACTTACTTGGCTGGTGGCTTGGAATTTAGTAGTTTTTTAGTGTTCTCTTGGAAATGTTTGCTAGCTCATTAACCACTGCTCACGCCCTCTTTAATTGCTCTTTATCTTCACACTATTACAAATTTTGCTCTTTCTAAAACCAGTTTAACACAGGAGCCATCAGAAAAGGAGTTCTTTTATTGACTAGAAACCGGAGCCATGCTATTTATAGTTCAGATGAAGGCAAGCCTTAAAGGATGGCTACACATTCCTCACCTGGTCTCCTCTCTTCTGAGAACTTGGCAGGATTACACTTCTCAGCTCCTTGGTGGCAAGGTTGAGGCCCTAGGAGCCGTTCTAAACCAATGAGCTGTGGTCAAAAGTGGTATCTGCTGACTGGCAATGTTCTGATTCATAGCTGATCTATCAGCAGGACTCGGAGTGAGTGACTTTGGTAACAGAGCATCCCCACCCCCTCCTCTGGTGCCCCACGTGGATGTGTAGTATAAACAAGAAATGAACTTGTTTTAAGCCGTTGAGATTTGGGCACTAGCTGTTACTGTACTGTAAACTATCCTGTCCTGAGTGATACCCAGCAGTCCTGTGATTCTGAGAGAAGTGACTCAAAGTCGAGAGAAGCGCCTTGTACCCCTGAGCGCTTTGTTGTTTTCCAAGTTATCTGATGACTGGGGTGTGAAAGCTCAGAAAGACCTCCAGTCAGGCAGAACATTTATAGTCAGTTTTAAGGTCTAATTCTTAACCCCCACCACCATAACCACTAGGACTATTCTTTTCTCTCTCAGTTTTCTCAAATTAACTTTTGTACTAAGACTTGATGGGTGAGAAGAAGCCAGATTGTTTGTATTTTGGATGGGGGTAAGGTTTTCAAGTTTAAAAAGCTAGTGCAAAGGCCCAGAGGCGAGAAAGAGCCTGACATGTTAATCTCAATGGAAGAGTACAAAGTATACTGTGATGGATTCTGTGGGTTCCAACCACCCCAGGTTCTATCTCCAGCACAGTGCACTTAGTGAGTGTCAGCTGCTAATGGCTCACAGCAGCCACCTTCTTTGGAGCATTGCTCTCCACAACTGCGAGGCACCAAAACCAGAAGCTTCTTTCTTCTTCCCTCCGCCTTCTCAGGAGGGGGAGCTCACAGCTAATGACTGACTGCCTTGGGGAACAAAATGCTGTACCATTGCCTGTACCAGGAGGATACTTCTGCTTTGTAGTGTATGTCCCAGAGCATCTCCTCACTCCCAAACAGGCAAATCTGGATCCTACCTGAGGCTTCTGTCTCCTTTACAGTAGCAAGCAGTAAGTAATAAAGCAAGTGCCTTAGTCTATTATTGCTGCCAAAACAGAATACCCGAGACTGGTAATTTACAAAGAACAGACATTTATTGCTCACAGTTTTAAAGGCTGGGAGGTCCAAGATAAAGGTGCCAGCAGGTTTCTGTCTGGTGAGGGCCCAGTCTCTATCTCCTAGGTGGTGCCTTGAATGCTGCCTCTTCTGGAGGGGAGAAAAACTGTTCATGTGTCAGAAGAGCAGAAGTGGAGGAATGTTGTATCCTTATATGATGGAAAGGAGAAGAAAGCAAACCCATTCCCACAAACCCTTTTTATCCTGGGATTAATCCATTCATAAGGGTGGAGCCCGCGTGACCTAAACACCTCCCATTAAGCCCCAGCCACGAACACTGATGTATCGGGGATTAAGTTTCAATGTGAGTTTTGGAGGGGACAAAAACATTCAAACCATAGCACCATCCTTGTTTAGCCCCTTTCTCTTTTCTATCCTGCTTTCCTCATCCCATTATACATTCGTTTCTTCAACATGTTATATGCATCCCGGTCTCTAGCTCATGCTCTGCTTCTAGAGAACTCAACAGAACACATGTACTGTGATAGGAAAGGGTCCTATGAGAAAAATATGTGAAGAAACACTGCATACTATTAACTTTTCTTGGAAGTTCCTCATAACTAATGGGGCATTAAATCCTCTTAAGTCCTGCAACAGAGAAATTTGTTTAACCTTGAATAATCTATTTAACTTTGAGACTTTAAAGAGCTCTGATACGGAATCAGGGATCTCAGCTTCACACCCCTGCTTTGCAGTTACTAGTTGTATAATCTCATTCAAGGTCCCTAATCCTGTTGAACTTCCCTTTCCTCTCAGTAAAATGGTATTATATTCATTGCTAGTGAAAAAGTAAATATGTAAAGTAAAATAACCACTTTGTAAAATAGTTTGACAGTTTTTTTTTTGTAAAGTTAAACATAAATTTAGAAACCACCAGTTCTCCTAGGTTTCCTCCCAAGACAGATGACAATGTATGTCCACACAGACATACACATAACATTCATAGCATTATTTATAATGGAACAAAAATGGAGACAACCTAAATGTCTACCAGCTGTGGTATAGCCCCATAGTGCAATACTATTCAGCAATAAAAAGGAAAGAACTGCTGATACATGCTACAGCACAAACCTCAAAAACATTATGCTATGGGAACAAAGACAGAAGACAACAGAGCATATGATTCCATTTGTACAAAATTCCTACATCAGACGTTGCCTGGGCTTTGGGTTAGTAGTGGGGGTTGACTGCAAATGAGCACAGGGAAACTTTTGAGGGTGATGGAAATGTTTTAAAATTGGATTTTGGAGATCGTTGTGTAATTTTATAAACTTAATGACCATCAGTTGAATGTTGTATTTACAATGGCTGATTTTTATGGTATGCATGCTATACCTCAACAAAATTGCTACGACATGCTCTGAGAGAGTACTTTCTTGTTCTGACTTGCCTTAAAAATATATTTTTTGTAGATATAGGAATTTGTCTAATAAAAAATACTTTTAAAGAAAAGAAAGGAGGACTGTAATAGTTACCTCATGGGATTACTGTGAGGACTGCCTGAGATAAGCACTCAGTGTTTGATACATGTTAACTATTGTTGTTGTTGTTATTGTAATTCTGTTGTAGTTGAACCAGCATTTCCTCGTTTATTTTTAAGAGCAAAACTTATTTTTCTAGGAATATAAATATGATAATGGGATATTTTGGGATCTATTATCTAAGACATTTTACGTATTGGCTTTTTTCCTTTTTAACACTCTGTGGTTTATTTTGTTTGTTTTCCTTGTAACTTACCTGGGGTATGTTGAATTTCAAAAAAGCTGTTTTATTTCCTACGTACAGACAGACTGTAAAACGTGACTTTTCAGTATTTCGGATGCAACAAAATATTAATTTGTGGGTTCTAGTAAGGACACAGTTCTACAACAGGTATTACGTTCTGATAAAATTCATATTATTTTTGGAAATATTAAATACAGGCCGGGCGCGGTGGCTCGTAATCCCAGCACTTTGGGAGGCCGAGGTGGGCGGATCACGAGGTCAGGAGATCGAGACCATCCTGGCTAACACGGTGAAACCCCGTCTCTACTAAAAAAAATACAAAAAATCTAGCCAGGCAAGGTGGCGGGCGCCTGTAATCCCAGCTACTCGGGAGGCTGAGGCAGGAGAATGGCGTAAACCCGGGAGGCGGAGCTTGCAGTGAGCTGAGATCCCGCCACTGCACTCCAGCCTGGGCAACACAGTGAGACTCCGTCTCAAAAAAAAACAAAAACAAAAACAAAAAAATACAGTATGTTAGGCCGAATGTCTCTGAAAGACCAACGCATATTTTCCCTTTACATCTTTTAGACATTAGACACACCGAAAATCTCACCTAGGTGACCTTGTGTTTTTGAAAGGCAAATACATCTGCTGGTGTACTGTTGTTGGCTTAGCCAGAAATTATTGTTAATTTTGCCCTCCAAAAGGCAGATTACTAACATACATTAGTGTTTTGGGCATGTGCAGTATAGAACAATTTGGACCAATTTAAGCCATCAGAGTAAGACTGTACCCAAACAGAAGTGCTTGTAGAAATGAATTGACGACTCCAGTAGTTTTAAATCAATGCATGCTGGGCAATCAGACTCCCTTATCGCTCCCTAAAATGACCTGCTTAAAGGAAATTGAAGCACTGTTATAGCTGAGATAGCTGTGCAATCCACATGCTCAAAGTGGTGATCACCTTCGAATTTAAGCACTTAATTTAAGAGCTCCAATAATTTTAAATTGCTATGTGCCGCAAAGAGTGACAGACGGTTACCAGAGTGCGCCAGTATTTTTAAAACACTTCTGTTCAGTGTAATATATTTCTGTGGAAAGGTTCACAGCAAGTTGAAGCAAATTTCCAAATTAACATTGAAAAATGGAAAGCGACATAGCGACAAACTTCAGGTTGGTTTTCTTTTTTTCGTTTCTTTTTTTTCCCCCCAGCCAAAAGAAAGGAGTAAGCCAGTCACTCATCTTTCCTTTGTATTGAAAAGCCACAGGGATTTGTCAGGAGCTAAAAATAAGTCTGTCTTTTTAAGTATGGAACCCCCTGGCGAAACCACACTTGGCAGCAGAATAGCTCTGTAGAGAGGACCAGGGAGAATGGCCCCTGGAGCCAAAGGGAGAGAGACAGCTTGCATTAATCCAGCTGGGCTCTGAAAATCCCTGCTTGAGTTTTGAAGCACTAGGGGAGGAAACGGGAACCTGGACCCAGGGTAGTGAAATTTACATGGTGCAATCCAGATGGCTCAGGGAACTGGAAGTGCCTCTGTGTCCACCTGTCTCTCCTCTCCTGCCCTGAATTTCCTCTGATTTTCAGGCCCTTGGCCCTGCCCTGGGCTCACCCCGCCCCCTGGAAGTTCTGTTCATTGGGCTGGGCATGCCTCACCCCTCTTTCTTCGTGTTCCTCCTATCTTCCTTTGATGTGAAGTTCCTCTGCTTTCCTGGATATCGAGATTACCAGTTATGGCTCAGCATTGGTTCCTTTCCTTCCCTGCCTCCACTTTTCTCTCTCTCCATCCCATCCTCACAATATCCTTCTAAATTTCTAATAGGGTCTAATTTTTCTTCCGCAATTGGATTAACAGCCAACAGCCTCTTTTAAACTCTTCATTAAAAATTGAAACATTTTAGAAATCTATTTTGATACGCTTTTCATACAATAAACCATACCCATTTTTGTTGCGTAGGTTTTGTTGTTGTTTGGAAAAAAATTGCATCTAAGTAACCATCACTACAATCAAGATGTAGAATATTTGTCACCCCAAATGTTCCTTCATTTCCCTTTGTGGTCAGTTCCTCTGACCCTGGCCCTAGGAAACCACTGATCTGTTTTCTGTCACTGCAGATTAATTGTGCTTGATTCTTCACCAATAAAATGGTGATTAGAACTTCCACTGTACAGGTTGTCCTGAGACTGACGGGGGAACTAGTGTGTCTCAGCAAACTTTGGTCCCTACCCCCTGGGGACTGGGGGGAGAGCCTTAAATAGCCTCCTACAAGCCTGAATTTCTTTTGAAGTTTTGTGTTTAAGTTAAAAATGTTATGCTATTTCTCATTTTGTTTAACTTGTATCCATGTTTGTTGTAACTTAAAAATTACATTCTAAATTACCATCCAGTAAAAAAGAAAAAAAAAAAAAAGCTCCTGGAAGATGTACTGTATTTACTCAGTGGTTTCCAGCATGCTCTGACTTACTGATACTCTGCCTGCAATGAGGGACTATCTCGGGGCTATCTCAGTTTGGGGAGATACTTAAAATATTCCTCCTAGCCAGTCCTGCCACAGAGATGTCACTCAGGATCCTCATTCTCATATTAAGCTCAGTCATAAGCAAAAGTTGGTTTAGCAGTGTGGGCCTTCTCTAAACAGTACTTAGGGAGGAACACGGTTCAAGAAAACTTTCATATGGCAATACAGATCCAAAGCAGAAATGGACTCATCTGCAAGCCTTACATGCTTAGAGGCTACCTCTACATATGGAATTCTTGACTGCATTTATCATTATTATTATTATACTTTAAGTTCTAGGGTACATGTGCATAACGTGCAGGTTTGTTACATACGTACACTTGTGCCATGTTGGTGTGCTGCACCCATCAACTCGTCAGCACCCATCAACTCGTCATTTACATCAGGTATAACTCCCAATGCAATCCCTCCCCCCTCCCCCCTCCCCATGATAGGCTCCAGTGTATAATGTTCCCCTTTCTGAGTCCAAGTGATCTCATTGTTCAGTTCCCACCTATGAGTGAGAACATGCGGTGTTTGGTTTTCTGTTCTTGTGATAGTTTCCTGAGAATGATGGTTTCCAGCTGCATCCATGTCCCTACAAAGGACACAAACTCATCCTTTTTATGGCTGCATAGTATTCCATGGTGTATATGTGCCACATTTTCTTAATCCAGTCTGTCACTGATGGACATTTGGGTTGATTCCAAGTCTTTGCTATTGTGAATAGTGCTGCAATAAACATACGTGTGCATGTGTCTTTATAGCAGCATGATTTATAATCCTTTAGGTATATACCCAGTAATGGGATGGCTGGGTCATATGGTACTTCTTGTTCTAGATCCTTGAGGAATTGCCATACTGTTTTCCATAATGGTTGAACTAGTTTACAATCCCACCAACAGTGTAAAAGTGTTTCTATTTCTCCACATCCTCTCCAGCACCTGTTGTTTCCTGACTTTTTAAATGATTGCCATTCTAACTGGTGTGAGATGGTATCTCATTGTGGTTTTGATTTGCATTTCTCTGATGGCCAGTGATGATGAGCATTTTTTCATGTGTCTGTTGGCTGTATGAATGTCTTCTTTTGAGAAATGTCTGTTCATATCCTTTGCCCACTTTTTGATGGGGTTGTTTGTATTTTTCTTGTAAATTTGTTTGAGTTCTTTGTAGGTTCTGGATATTAGCCCTTTGTCAGATGAGTAGATTGCAAAAATTTTCTCCCAATTTGCAGGTTGCATTTATAGGGTTTATTCAAATATTATTAGTCTATATATATTGAATTTCTTGTATATGCCAGATACTGTTCTAAGTGCACCATTGCTTTTTGCATTCATTTTACAACAAGATTCTGCAAAGTGGAAACTGAAATCTTCCTTTTGTTGATGAAGAAATTGGCCCCTCAGAGGTATTTGTCCCAAGTTACTAAAACTTGCACAAGTACCACAACAGGTAAGTTTGCAGTTTATAGTCACACTAAACCCAAACTTATTCACCAGCAGCATCTCTGTATTAAAACACATCCGGTACCAAAATAAAAGGTGGACATCCAATGAACTATTATCTCAGATTTAGTGGGTCTTTCCATTGTTGAATGAGATGCTTTTGCCAGGAGTCTCCGATGATGTGGTGCTGGTGGTGGTGGTGGTGGTGTTTTGTGCACGTCTGTCTGTCTGTCTTCTCCCCTCTATTACCCTACTTCATCTCCCTTTCCTGTCCTGATTCAGAGCTGGAAAGGATGGTTCCCTCTGGAAAGTCAGGTCTCTGGGGATGACAAATGGCTTTGATCTTCTATGTGAAAAGGGTCTCAGAAGAGAAATTGGTGAATGATATGCTATGGGGCTGTGCTGGAGGGCATCAGTCACTTGGGCTGCCTGGACACCTGTGACTAGGGTTGAAAGGGGTTATGGATTCCAGCTAAATCAGGGAGGGGTGGATAGCATGCCTTGATTTGAGAGGCTCTTATTCTGTTGCAGCCAAGTCGCACAGAAATAGACAGGGCCTGGCTGCTGTGGGATGCAGGGATGAGGGCACAACATGTCCTTGGTTCTAGGGAAGGATTCAGTTCCAAATGGAAGCTAAACATCTTGCCTCCTGTCTCCCTGGCAGCCCCCTCCAATCCCCATAGAGGAAGGGTGACTTTTCATTTGGAACAATGCTAATGGAGTCATTCGGGTCAGTGTCTCCGAGATAAAATCTGTCACTCCCTTCTGCAGGCTCATTATTTCTACCTTCAGGCGGCAAGGAGGCAGGAGGCGGCAGAACACAAGAGGGATAGGGCTGTTCCCTCTCAGGGTGTTCTCTCTCTCTCTTCCTCTCCCTCTCCCTCTGTCCCTCCCTCCCTCTCTCTCTCTATATATATATCTATGTGTGTGTGTGTGTGCACACGCGTGCGCGTGATTGTGGTCTTAAAGGTGTGATGAATTACGGGCAAACCTTTTGTCTTAAACAGGGTGTCAGTGTTTACATTCTGTACATAAATTTTATTTCCCTGGAAGTCTGCTCCCAATCTACTTCTGTATATGCTTTAGTATAGCCATTTAACAAGAACAACAATAACAAAAGAATGAGCTGCATACAGGGCCGGACTTGGCCTGAAATTACATCCCACATAGCTCTAATTGTTCAGTAATTTTAACAGAAGAGTGGCATTATGTTGACTCGGCGATTTAAAATTATGCTAAAGCAGGATTTTGCCAGCTGGATCCTTGGCCTCGTTCAGGAACATACTTGGCTGTGTGCAACAGGGACCACTAATCCATGAGGATAGAGAAAATGAAAATTTTTAAAAAGGCAGAGTATTCTCCAAACCAGCAAACCATCACCAATCAAAGTGCTAGGACTTTATGATAAGTAGAGACCCAGTGGTTACTTAGGCAGTGTTAGCAATTTGTACTTGTATGAGAGAAAGGGCACCTGTGAACTCAGCTGTCATTCAAAGGTGAGATGCCGCCTTCGTTTAACAGCAAGGACGGGCATGCATGCTGGATTTTTCTCTCCAGTCCTTGAACAGATACAACCTTTTCTAAAAACCTGGCTCTGTTCTGCACCTTCCTGAACAGTATCCTAGGGAAATATTGGCAATTAAGTGGTTTCATGGGCCTCTAATTTTTCTCAGCGATTCAAATTTTAATGCCCATTGGGCTTCCCAGCTGAAGGTTGACTGGGAACTTTACTGAAGTATTTTTTCTTTGTCCTTACAAAGCGGGGAAGCTACTTTATTTTCCATCATATAAATTCATATGACTGGCCATGTGGCTGCTTTAATGACCATCATCTAAGACCTTGTGGCTGTTTTAATAGCCACATGCCCCAATGCTCCTCTCTGTACAGTCAGAGCTGATTTTTGTAAAGTGTGAATCTGGACTCTGTGTTGTGAGGTATTCACAATTTTCATTCTGGATTATAATGTAAAAGTTCCCAATATTTAAATATAAGGCAACCAACTGACCCAACAAATATACAGAACAATCAGGGAAGCTCCAGAGAGCTAGGACAGTTATAGAGGCTGATAAATGATTTCTTCAGGACAACTCTGTCAGGATATAACACCGCTATGGGCCGGATAGGACTGGTGGATCACTAGTTTTGACACCTGTTCTCTCCAGTCTTTTAGTATTTTAGACTAAGGCAAAAATGTGTGTCTTGCCTCCTCTGAAAGGGGACTGTTGTAGGTGACAGGGATACTGCACTTGGCATTAGAATTGCTTTTGGTCAGGTCGAGCTTTGGCACCTGAGTGATTGTAAGCAACTTGTTTCTCTGCTCTGCACTTTGCTTACTTGCCTTGTCAGTGAAACATGAATGAGTGCTGGCCTTGTCCCTTCCTTGTTGTTTTTATCCAGATACAACGAGGAATGGATATGAAAGCACCATACTTGGTGAACTCTTGAGCACTACAGAGGGTGACATCCTGGGCTGGTGGTCAAAGATTGGGGTTGTGCTCTGATGAGTTTATAACTAAGCAGCTGTGAGATCTGGTCAAGTTGTGTGATCATTCTGGGATTCAGGCTTCTTATTTGTAAAGACAAGGCTTTTTGAAGGGAAGCGGTAGAGTGAATAAGAGGAGGCAAACCTGAAATCAGGTTGTAGCTCTGGCAATTATTTACTGTGAGATCTGGCTCAGCCAAGTGATCCCTTGCTATTCATTGTGATCTGGTGGCATCAGCATCTCCTGGAGCTTGTTAGAAATTCAGAGTTTCAGGCCACACCCCATATTTGCTGAATCAGAATCTATTCCCTAAACAATCTGTAAACGCATTAAACTTTGAGGAGCATTGACTTAAGCTAGTGGAACTTGAAATGTAGTCCTGGATGAGCAACATTATCATTTGGGAACTTCTTAAAAATATATAACTTATCAGAGCCCCTCTTAGACCTACTGAATTAGCAATCTGAAGATGCGGACCAGGAGTCTGTGGTTTAATAAAGCCTTTAGGTGATCCTGATGCACACTGGTGAAGCCTATTTGTGCTTCCATTACCTCCTCATCTCGAATGTATTTGCATGAATAAATCTACCATTGGGGCATTTTAAGGATGAAAAAAATATATGGCATAGTATAGTAGAATGGAATGTACTATAATATATATTATGTGTGTGTATATATATATATAATCATGTATATGATGAGCAGAACAAAATGTTCACTATAGATTGGCAAATAAATTGGATACGAGATAATTGGTAATGGTCTATATCAGTTATGGTTTCAAGCTAACAGAAGCAAACCCTGGCTAACCCAAGCAAAATGAAATTTATGGATGGATATATTGTAGATTCTATAATTAAAATTTAAAAAATGAGCCTTCAGTGCTTGGAAAAGGCAACAACCAGGGAAGCTCCAGGGATCTAGGACAGTTACAGCAGCTGATAAATGGTCTTTCCAGGGAACCACTGTCAGGATGAATCACCTCTAGTTGCCTTTGGGGCTATTCTATTCAAGATCCAAGTTTTTGGTAAGGAAACTGCCTGGCAGGCTTGGGTCATCTGGAGGACAAGGCCCCTGGATTGCTATGTAGTGAGGGTGGAGGAGTTTTTCAAAGGAATCTGCTGTTGTTATAAAAAAAAATACGTGAGAATGGGAACTAGACAAGCCACTCAACAGATGCTCATTACAGATATTTCTAGCTCCAGTATTCTGAGTCTAACATTCTGCATGGACCTCAGGCCTGGCACAGCGATGGGAGATCCTGGAGCAGCAAGCTAAAAGATAGGGCTGGTGCTTTCGGGAAACCTCCTGGCTGTTCTCTTCCACGCACAGCTGTGGGACTTTTCTCTGTATCCAGACTGGAATAGTTTTCCCTTGGGTGATGGAAGGGAATGTATATGCCTAGAACCACATGTGCTTTCACAAACACAACTGTCGCTCATGTATGTCCCCGCTCGTGCCGTGAAATGTGAGGTTTTCCTTGAGAAAGGGCCACTCCTGCCTGCTCACTAACAAAGCCAAGAAGTATACAGCAAAATATGTAAGGATGTCACATTGGACATCTTCCTTTTTCTACCACAGTTTTATAAGTGATGATAAAGACAAACCCATGCCTGAATTTTGCCATATTGGCAGTATGCACCCTTTGTTTTTATGAACATTTTGCTCATGTGGGAAAAATGACTATGCATTGCTCGGGCTCTGGCCCTGTTATTTTTTTCTTCTCTTGATTTTACCAGTTTATCACCAAAAACAACCCTTCTGAATGTGGGGTTTTCCCCTGGCATGTGTCTGTGCTATGGAAACAGTAGCTCATAATGGCCAGTCTGTGAGGGGAAGTTGGTGTGAATGCTGCTTATTTAATGTGCATATGAGGGAAGAAGAGGTTTCAAAGGCCTTTTAAAAGGATTGTACTGATATCTGAAGAATCATCTGGTGCCTCATAATATTTGCTAATCAAACCACAGAAAACCTGGAGAGGCTGTGCGGTTCAGTAGTTACAGTACCCACCTGCCCACCAAGCAGGCTTGTCCCGGCATTAACCATTAACTGTCTTTTCACACATCCTGGCTAACTTGCTCTTTCATTTCAACTTATGATAGAGACATCAATAATTAGCCCACAAAGTTGTAATTAAAATAACCAGTAGAACGAGGACAAAATAGCCAATATCAATAAAAAAATTAATTGGTTTTAGATCTGAAAGAGCATCAAGTTCCTGAGTGCAGTATTAGAGATAAGATCATGTTTGCGGGAGCAGGAAAGCTTGTGAAGTGCTCTGATGAGAAGAACAGGTAACAATGGCATCATCTTTTATAAAAGGGGTTATATTCTAGTGTCCTAATGGAAGGTAGAAATTGCATACAATTATGATAACTTTTAGAAATCTCTGAAATATCACATGGGGTTTTGTATGTATGCATATGCAGCAATATAATATGTAGTATAAAATGTAACATATAACATGGCTTGCATTATAATTATGTAACATGCATATATAATGTGAGATATGTTATATTTTATGTGTAATATGTTATATAACACATATGTAGTACATTATAAATATAGTAGTCCCCCTTATCTACAGGGGATATATTCCAAAAGCCCTAGTAGGTACCTGAAACCATAAATAATATCAAACCATATATATATATATTGTTTTCTCCTATACATGCACACCTGTGACAAAGTTTAATTTGTAAATTTGGCACAGGAGAGATTAATAATAACTAGTAATAAAATTGAACAATTAAAACATTATCCTATAATAAAAATTATGTGAATGTGATCTCTCTCTCTCTCTCTGAAAATATCTTATTTTATGTAATATTTCCACATTGTGGTTGACAGTGGATGGGGATGGGAGTGAAGACACAAATAAGGGGAAACTGACGTTCTTGTGTATTATACACACAAGTAAATATATTCTTGTGTTTATGATATATAAGTCTAAGTAATACACATACACATGTTTATATATATAACATATTATATATATTATACAAATATATACTCTATATTACCTATATAATAATATACAATTGATATTACTTAAATTTATATTATATATGAACTTTACAAGTTTATAATGTTATAAACATATGTAGCAGTTGTATTTGAATACATGTTCAAAATATAATTTCACAGAATTTTAATTATGTAAGTAAATCTGCTTATATTTGAATTCCCAGAAGTTATGGCACATGTGATTAACTTCTTTTTACTTCGCAGTCTTACTTGTAGAGTAGAAAGTGCCTTCTCTTGGCTCCATTTGGAATTCCTTCATTTTACCCTGGTATATAGGTACAGTCTAAGCTCAGCAGTTGGTGCTGTGCTGGCTTTTCTGCCCAAATGCTATGAATTTAAGCTATGCATAAATATAAAACATGGGGTCATGTTTGAAGTCTGGTTCTTTACCAATCTTAGTTTTAGACCTAAGTAATTTGGGAGCACAAGAAGCCAAAGAAATTTTTAATCTGCTAGAAGTGTCTTCAAGAATGGCAGTTAAGTATCCATTCAAAGAAAAACTGAGTATTCCTGGCAGATGGATGATATTTTAAATCCTCATAATTTATTCACTCTTATTTTAACCATCATAAAAATTTTAGTCTATCAATTATACACGAAACTGAATATTAAAAGCCAGAGAAGAAACACTCTGGCATGTGTTTATTTTAAGCCCAGTCACCTCAAATTATAAACAAGTTCTATATTACGTCTGCACAGATGCACATGTATATTACATAGCCAAGTGTTACGTAAATCAACAATTATTGTTGCACACACTATTTTCATACAAACTCTAATATGATTTTCATAAACAACTGTTTCTCAAACATGTTTAGAATTTCCCTTCCCAATGACCTCTGTTTATTAGGATCTTATATACCTTCTCTTTCCATTGTAGTTATAAAGCAAAAGAGGCTACCTTGCAAAGTAAATTTCTTCCGATCTTTCTTGCAGAAGATGATACACTGGTGGCGGTTTTTGATTTGTTGTTTTTTTATTTTTTTATTTTTTTTTTGCTCAGTTTTGCTGTGGATAGACTATAAAGAATTAAAATTTGTTTTGGGGATTTTTTTTGGAATCTATCTTTTTTTAGTTTGGTCATTGAAAAAGTAAACATTTGAAAGAAAAATATCAGGAAATACAGAGAAACATATTGTGTTTCTTTTTTTTGAGACGAAGTCTTGCTCTTTCGCCCGAGCTGGAGTGCAGTGGCCGGATCTCAGCTCACTACAAGCTCCGCCTCCCGCCTCCCGGGTTTACGCCATTCTCCTGCCTCAGTCTCCCGAGTAGCTGGGGCTACCACCTCGCCCGGCTCGTTTTTTTTTGTATTTTTAGTAGAGACGGGGTTTCACCGCGTTAGCCAGTATGGTCTCGATCTCCTGACCTCGTGATCCGCCCGTCTCGGCCTCCCAAAGTGCTGGGATTACAGGCTTGAGCCACTGCGCCCGGCTGAGAAACATATTGTGTTTCAAATGAAGTTTTCCCCTCTGGTTCTCTCTACCACCTGCCTTTTTAAAGGAAACTCAGCTGACAGCAGAATTAGTGCCTCTCAAAGTTCCCAAATATGCACAATGTCTTCCTTTATGACAGAACTCTCTTAATTGTCATTTCAGGTTGTTGAAAATGACAAGAATAAAACAGAAAACAAGAGTTTTGTGTGGAATAAATATAGAGTTCATCATATCTATTAAAAATTCTAATGACATGAAAGCCAATTATTGTGAATTCAGGTGGTTATTCTGAATGTACTTAGGTACGTGACAGTTGAGGTAAACATTTTGGCCCCAGACAGCTCCATTAATTAATTACTACTCAGGATTCTAAAGCTTGCTTAAATGCTTCAAGAGCTGTGTGGAATACTTATAAGATACATACTCAAGGCAAGTCCAGACAGGCAAACCAGGTACTTAATAACCTTTTTCCACATACTTGTTTGACTTTTACATATTAGAATAAAGCTCTGTATAAAATATGAAAAATATTTTACACCACCTTCCATTTTTCTCTTTAGAGAAATGTATATAGAAAAATCTATAGCAACTTAAAATGGAAAAAAAAAAAAATAGTGTGTCTGAAGAGGGCAGCCTTTCCACAATTTCTTGGAATTCATTCCACTTAAATATACACATTGCATTGAGCAGCCTTTTTTTTTTTTTCACTTAATGCTTGTGACTGCTTTTACATGTGCTGGTCCTAAATCTTATTCTCCAAAAATTAGGCTCAATTCTCCACTTCATGTCACTCCTCCATGGTTTTTTTTTTTTTTTTTCGGTTTCAAATTACATAGGTGGCAACAAGATTCTTCAAAACAGAAGTCTGTATTTGAAATAATTAACTTTTCCCCCAATTTACTAATGAGTATTTTAAGGATATACAGTTGCTTTTTTAGATGAAGTTGTATAGAAGTAAGTTGTTCCTTCTTTTGATAATTATAAAATCTTTCGTTTCTTTGGGGGAAAATTTGATGTACTTTTCAAACTTTTCTATACCATTGATGCCCACAAAGATTAGCTATATGATCATTTTCAAGAAAAGTCATATATGTGCTCTCTCTGGCATACTCCATTCAGTCATAGAGCAAGAATTTGAATGTTTTCTACCTGTAAGCACACCCACCTTGAGAAGCATGTGCACTGAGGGCAGTTTGTACCTGACAGTATGGAGGATGATTCATTGCTGGGGCCGTGGCTATGCTCTCCTTGGTACTTACAGCCAAATGGTCAAGTTGGAGCCATGTTACAACTGCCAGTGGTTGGGGAGCTCATTGCAACTGAGGCGGAATCTGTTGCTACTTTTGCAGAGGAGAAGTTGGTCCTCCCACTTCATTTTATGCTGCAGGTAGAGGCGGGAGAAAATCCCAGGGTAACAGTGGAGGGCTGCACAGTGTCTCTGGATGTGTTCTTATAGGGGAAAACTTCTTAGGAGTTTCATGTCTCTTTGTGATTAGGGATAGAAAGAAGGATCTCCAATTTCATGGGGTGTTAATTAAACCACACTTAAAATTCAGCAAATGCCTCCACCACTTTCAATCTTTGAAAGGCTTTGTGGATTATAGTGCATTGGTAGCATTTAAGTCCAGGGAGGTCTGACCCTCCTGAGAATTCATATGGCTTTGAGGAAAGTGTGATTGGATTGGAATTCTGGTTAGGGGCAGCTCCATTCCCAGAAACTGTGTTCTAGCTAGACTGTGGCCCATTTAACGTGGTCCTGTGTATGACAGTGGTATTATGAAAGCACCTTGGAAGTATATAATGTGATATATGAATATTTAAAGACTCATGTATTCCTGGAAAATTTGACTTTAGTTCAACCTTCTCAATTTATAGATGAGCAAAAATGACTTGATTAATGCCACATAATTAGTCTCAGATCTAGAAGAAACAAAATGTCCCCAGATTTCTTTTCATAGAACTTATATGGTGGGCAGCCTCCAAATGGCCTCCAATACCTGCCTCCTGGTATTAATACCCTGGTGTAGTCAACTCCCACATTGTACCAGAATTGGTTTGCTTGGCAACCATTGTCTGTAATCATGGGTGACTAATGAGGAAATTCAAGATTTCTTTTGTTTAAAAGAATTCTGACAATGCCTGACACCACTACTTGTGTCTTACAAGTTTCCAAAACACTTGCTAGAAAATCTTCAATCCACAAATTCAGTCAGTGGAATCAGCTGTGAGTTTGTTTTTTTTTTGTTTATTTATATTTTCTTGGAGACAGGTTCTCACCCTGTTATCCAGGCTGGAGGGAAAGTGGCACTGTCATGGCTCATGGCAGCCTCAGATTCCTGGGCTCAAGAAGTCCTGTTTCCTCAGCCTCCCGAGTAGCTGGAACTATAGGTGTGCATCACTATGCCCAGCTAATATTAATTATTATTATTTTTGGTAGAGATGGCGTCTTGCTATGTTGCTCAGGGTGGTTTCAAACTCCTGGCCTCGAGTCATCCTCTCACTTTGGCCTCCTAAAGTGCTGGAATTATATGCATAAGCCACTGTGCTCATCCCAACTTTAAGTTTTAAATTCTAGATATGCTAGTGTCTTGACATTTTCTGGAGGTAGTGATCCAATATGATGATTTTTACATCACAAGTTTCAAAAGTACTGACCAGCTCTCAAGTGGGAGTAGGCCTAGGAAAATGTGGCAAGCAGTCACTCAATCAATCTTCCATAAACAAGTCGCAAATCAAACACTTTTTAAGTTTTCTATCTTTGGAACTATCCTCTGTAAGAACGTTAAGGCATTACTTAAAGTGTTCATTGATACTCCAAGTTCCAAACCAGTACTCTGAAGATTTAGGGTCAAATTTTTCAGACAGGCTGATATGTACTACAAATTGGATAACTCATTTACTCAGGTGTGTTCTAAGGAAGACCAGATCCCTGTGGCGTTTAACAGGTATTCAATAAGTAAATAAGTTGAGATAAAGAGGGAAGAAGATAAGTAAACAGGTTCACTGGACAAATAACATTGGGAAACTGGGTTTAACAGATTGATCCATGAATAGGTCTTTGAATCAGAAATTCTCAGTGCCTTTTATATGCTAAAATTCCTCAAGAGAGCAGTGTCCTCTGTGTTAGCTTTCCTGCTTTCCTCATACCCCAACATACCAGAGAGAGATAAGAACACTATATAAACAGCAACCTGTGGGCCACATCTGACCCAAGAATGATTTTGCAAATAAAGTTTTATTGGAGTACAGCCACACACATTTGTTTGCATATTGTTTATGGCTGCAAATTTGAATAATTGTCAAAGAGACCATATGGCTCATAAAGCCTAAAATATTTACTCTAGGACCCGTTAAAGAAAAATTTTGCTGAGTCCTGAATTGGAACATTTAGAAAGTGTAGTATTGCCTGAAACTGGCCAAAGAGCCATATTTCAGTAGTCCATTCTGTGGGTCCAATTTCTGTATAACACAGTTTGGGAAATAGTGAGTCAGCTCAAGCTTTCCTTATGGATGCTGTGTATGCCTCACCTTCTCTTCTTAGCTTGAAAGCAGGAGTCCCTACACTGCCCTGCTATGGAACTGGTAGAGGAGGATTTCTGATTCTCTGAGACATGGTCTGGCAGATCGAGCCCTGTAGCTAAAGTAAGTAGGTTCATTTTTGTAAGATGCAGCAAGATCAAGTTGAGTTAATAACAGGAAGCTTATTTATTTATTGAGCATCCTGTTCGCTCTTTTTAGTTTTGTGCAGAAAGGGAGCTGGAGGTTACCTTGTGCTCATGTCTTCCAGGACTTATGGCTGGTTCTGTCTCCTTGAAGAAAGTGACTGCAAGACATGTTAAATAACAATGTGAAAATTCAGGGAATTAATTTTTCACCAAAGACCTAAAGGGGGAAAAATCCTGAAACTCCTGTTTTCTATGTTTCAAAAGAATAATGTCTTGCTCTCCCCTAGGAATGATTCACTGGATGTTATATACTTTCTACAGACTTTTACTTGTATCATAGCTAAAGGTGAATAGTGTTTCTGCTAGCAAGGTGCATGAGTTATCTATTGCTGTAGATAACAAATTACCTTAAGAATTAGCAGCCTTAAGCAACGTTATCTTACATAGTTTCTGAGTGTAGTTTGGGTAGGTGGCTCCAGCCCAGTGTCTCTTTTACAGCTACAGTCAAGCCATTAGCTAGTGCTACAGTCTCAGAAGGCTTGACGGGCTTTTAAGCTCGTGCATATGGTTGTTTATAGAAGGCTTCAATTCCTCACCATATGGGACTCCTCATAGGGGACCCACGTGGTAGCTTTTCCAAGAGTAAATGATTTAAGAGAGAGCATACCCAAGGTGAAAACCCTAGTCTCTTCTATCCTAGTCTAGGAAATGACATACTATCATTTTTACTGTATTTTATTGTTCAAATAATATGGGAGGGGCCTACAGAGAGGTGTGAATACCAGAAAGCAGGGGTCATTGGAGGCCACCTTAGAGCCTGGCTCCCACATTCTGGTTGTTTAAAGCAGTCTCTGTGATGAAACCTCTTAGCCTTTACCTCTTCCCTCTGGCCTAGGACACTGAAAGCCCAAGGCTGGAAAGTTGGGCCTAACGTCTTACATGTGTCTAAAGTCAACCCTGCACGTGTAAGACCATTGATAGCCCACAGGGCACCTTTTTGTAAATGAGAAAAAGGTACCCTTCCCAAGATATTTTACTTCTACTGGTTGGACAATTGTTCTAATATGCCAATTTTATTACAGTAAGACACTTTACATCTGCTCGAAGAGTGTTGTAATATACCAATGTATAATTTTTTTTATGTTATGAATGACTCCCTCATGCAGTATACAACATGCACAGCCTGCATATGCTATGGTCTTGGCATATGGATTCTAGCTAACAGTACATTTAAAATAGCTAAGTACAATGACTGCCACATCTTGACCACAGTCTTTCTAGAATCTCCCAAATGGGCTTAATCTCTCACAGTGCATCCATAATACTTAAGAATTAGAGCAATTATATGCTCTTAGTAATTACATATTCTTCCTTATAGTAGAGTTATGTATGTATTAACCTCCCTCACTTAACTGTAACCTCTTTGAGGGTAAGAACTGAGTCTCTTCATTCATTATTTCTTTTTTTTTTTTTGAGACGGAGTCTGGCTCTGTCGCCCAAACTGGAGTGCAGTGGCCGGATCTCAGCTCACTGCAAGCTCCGCCTTTCGGGTTCACGCCATTCTCCTGTCTCAGCCTCCTGAGTAGCTGGGACTACAGGCGCCCGCCACCTCACCCGGCTAGTTTTTTTGTATTTTTTAGTAGAGACGGGGTTTCACCGGGTTAGCCAGGATGGTCTCGATCTCCTGACCTCGTGATCCGCCCGTCTCGGCCTCCCAAAGTGCTGGGATTACAGGCTTGAGCCACCGCGCCCGGCCTTCATTCATTATTTCATTCATCTCGTATATACTGAGACACTGATACTGGTAAAAGTGATGGTTAAAAAAAGAGTAACCCTTGTCTCCTGGTACTTAGAGTCTCATGTAGGGCATGAACAATGTCAAATAAAACAAATATGCAAGCAAGATAATTTCTAACAGTGATAGGTTCTGTGAAAAAAATATGATAGGGTAATGGGATGAAGACTGATGACATTAGGCTTACTTGTTCTTTGGGGCGGAGTGGGAGGAGGAAGAAGGGGAGGAGGTAAAAACCTCTCAGAAGAGAATCCCATCATCCTTGTAACCCCTGTTGCTAACAGAGTACCTTGCAGATACTAGATATGGAACAAAATTGTTGTAAAGTTAAAGTGAAGTGGGGTTCGAAGAACAAGCAAATAAAAACTCTGCAAGGAACATTTGGATTTCAGTAAATATGTGCCATATTTTAACTCCTAGAGGAAGATGGAGTCTCTGTTATTCCACATCTGCTTTTTATAAGCAAAGCACAAAGGCTTTGTTAGGTCTTCTTAAATAAGGCTCATTTATTTCTTCTCTCTCGCTGGAAAATACATAAAACCAAGAGGCAAAGCCTACTGAATATAGTAACTAAATCAATCTTTACTGGTCAATTGTATTGAGATTTTCTCCCTTTTATATTTGTGCTGAGGCTAGCTTAGATTTATTTTATTTTGCATTTTGTATTGGAATGAGGCACAATGAGTAACTGGTCCAACTTTAGATTTCAGAAGGAGGAACATGGAGATTTCGGAGGCGGTCCAGACGAGGGCAGTGAAATGGCTGAAAGGCTGGAAACTAGGGCTCACTGAGAAAGGTTAAATAAAATGGATTGATTTAATCATGAAAAAAATGCCAAAGGAGGCTTGGCATTAAAAAGAGATAAAGAATATGTGAGCTGCTTGTCAAAGCTTTAATGATCTGGTGCTTTATTAAAACTAGAAAGATTTAGGTCAGCTTTTATGTAGCATTTCTTTCCCAATTGTTGGACGAGTCTCCATAATGTTAGGAATGTGATGGAACTCCTTGGCTGAGTGAAATGAATCTAGAGTTCTTGCGTTTCATAACTGAGCTCAATAATTTATTATTAAAATGAGGGAAATTGGTTCATAATTATGTTTATAAAAGATGGGGAGGGTAGAGAACGTTTATTATGTATGTCCTGGACACTAACGGCATAGGTTCTCAATAAATGCTGAAGATTTATTGGTATAGCAACACATATTGGAATATTTGTTCCAGAATATCACAGCTATAATGAGGAAATCGTGCCATTCTTTTAATAGCAAAGTTGAAAAAGTCCAGAACTTCGCTCCACCTTCTTTTTCTTTATCAGTTTCCTTTTTCTTAGTTTGCCTAGTATGAGTACTTGTGGTTTGTGTAGCTACTTATTATTTAGGTGAACATGGATAGAGTCTTCCTACTTATTGTTAACAAAGTCTCTTACCCTGGAAGAATAATTTTTAAGTCAGCTATCCGTATCTTGCTTATTTAAAATGTCACTGCTGTCTAGGTCATTTGCTCTTTTGGTCTCGTTTCTTGCATGATTCACTTCATTGGAGTTGGAAATATGTTTTTCCAGCTGAAATTAAAATCCCAAAACTTATGTCTGCCATCCAGAGTTCAGTTTGCCTGAGCAAACCATGTTGGATCCTGGATCGTATTTGTCAATGACTTTTTATGCTAAGATGTTAAATGCAGATGTTCAATTGGCACCTTTCAACACTATTTATTGGTTTTTCATTTTTCTTCAAATATGCTTAAGGCTTAATGCAGTAATACCAGGAAAAACTCCAGTTACTGAAAAATTTACATGTTCCCAAGGTTCCTTATCTTATGGTGATTGGCAACTAGATTTGGGAGAAGCTAGCCAAGCAAAGGACAGTTGTGGGATGAAGTATAGTGGCTGCCTGGTTGGCTGGCAGTCTCCCTGCAGCAGCTGGCATTGTTCCTCAACTCTAAATTGCCTTTGAATTTGATCTGTGTTCCAGGCTTCTGCACAACACTTCCTCTTTTTCCTTTGTTTAACAGAACACCCTGTTAAAAAGGATCTTCCTAATAGCACTCTCTGCATGCTTTGTCACCAAAATGTTCTACCCTGTCTTACTCCTGTATTCCTCCCTTTATGATATAAAGTACTTGGATTTCCATGAGTTTTACCAGCCTGAGGAAGGGAAAGAGAATAATCAAAGTAGGGTAAACATTTTAGTCTCAATATTTCTTTGATTTCTAGCTCCTGCTAGCTTTTGCAGATCATTTAGTTCTTTCAAAGTTATTCCACAGTATTCCTGAGACTTCTCATGAGGTACAACACGTGCCTATTAACCAATGCTGTCGACTTTAAAGTGGCGACGGTCATTTTCCTTATTTCTTACCCTAGCAACTTTAGCAAATGATATTTTCTAAGAAGCCATATTACAGAGCTCCCCATGCTAATATTTTGAAGTCTAAGCCAATGGTGCTACACTTACTAAGAAATTACAGAAGCTATGGGGGCTCTCCAGTTTCACCATTTTTAATGCATAGTTGCCCTCAAGAATGCCATTTCCATCACCACTGTTCCTGTTGAAGCTGTCTCCTGTTGATATGTGCCAAAGGTAAATAGGGTTGTTTACTGAGGCTGTTAATTAATTAGTTTGATGTTCACTGGGAACTTACTAAATTCAAGGCACAGGCATGCCTGGTTACAGAAGTAAATAAGACCCAGCCCCAGCTGGCACTCCCACCCCTCACCATAGGTTTGTGAATGTGTACTCTAAAGAGGGAGCTGCATTTAGAAGGCAATTATAAGACAGTGTGATAAGAATTTTGATAAGGGGTAAGCACGGATGTGTTGGAAACAGATCTGAAGGGCAGCAGCCATTCTTGATATTAGGGGTTTTCCCAGGGAGGTGGTGTGGGCTGGGGTATCTAAACTAAAGCCCTTACTCAATCATTTAATTGGGTTGTGGTTCAAGGTTCAATCTATATCAGTAGATTAAAAATCAGATTCTTTTTTTCCCAAGTGACTTTCCACAATTTCCTGAAATACTTCTGTGGAGTTTGAGTGTTCAATGTATCTGCTTAGAGAAAATTGTTATCAATAATGTCCTTGGGACCTTGTCCTTCAGTGAATACATGTGGCTGTAGAAGGATATGTTGGGATTATTCTGGAATTTTCCCCTGCTCCTAAAATTTAGTGTGAATCAATTGAAGAGCCTCTTAAAAATGCAAATTGCTGGATCCTACTCCCAGAGATTTGTAAATTCCTGGGGTCAGATAATTTGCATTTTCAACCAGCATGACTCATTATTCTGATCTGGGTACTGCTCTTTGATTAACCACTGGCTGCTAAGAACACTAGTAGGAGTAAAATTAGGATATGAACAATTGCTTAGCTAGTTTGTCAGGTAATTTTATTTTTGTGTAAGCTGACACCCAAACCACATATTATGCATATTATGGCTAGTTTTTTTGTTTGTTGGTTTTTCCAAAAACACATCACGGAAACCCAACCAGATATTATAATTTGTGATATGTGATTGATTTTTTAACAGTCACATCCACGAGAGACACCACACAATTCTGAACATTATGTCCTTAACTTTGTAATTCATGTTGATCAGTTATTTTGTTGTTAAACTACTGCCTTGTACATTTTTCCTTGGCACTAGAAAGGACATGAAGTATGTGAATGGCAGTAGATGCAATTACCATTATAAAGCTGATTATACTTGAGTCAATGCTGAAATGCAGTGTGACCTTTGGGAAAAAGTTACGTGTGGGCATGGAAGTATTGTGACACTTCTTAGGAGAGACAGATGTGCATTTCATATTGAGTTATTATTGCAATCAAATCCACAAGTGCCCATCTTTTGCCCTTCCCATTTCAAGATTACTTGATAACTTGGATCATATGCTGCAGGCCACACATCTCACTTTTCTTTAAAATATGTTTTGAATGTCAGCGCTTGTATCTTGACTTTGATTACCATAATTTTATCTTGATTTTTTAAAAAAGCCAAAGCTTTGTTTTTCTGACAGTGAAGGTAAAATTTATAGTTACAATTTCAAAAATTCATATTGTGGCTTTAAACAATGATGTTCTCAAAGCATGATGCCTCAAAAATTAGTCTGATAGTGAATTCCAAAATCTTATGATTTAGGGAGACTTAGAGAGTCTTCGCTAAAGCCCAGATTATTGGGCTGGAAAACCAGTTGACAGTCTCTTTCTAAAAATTCAGGGAAGCTGGAATCTGTTAAAATATGCAGTTAAGGGGCTACTTTGAATTATTAACATTGTCTAGTTAACTGAGGTTTAAGAACACATTTCTTTGGTGTTTTTAAAAACAATATTGAAAGGAATATAATCTTTCCATGGAAATTCAGTGTTGCCACTACATTAGTAATCATTTACTCTAAAAGTGTAGAATCATTAAATTGTACAGATTTGGGACTGGGTTAATTAGCCTGAGAACCATTTAATTTAACCTTATTTCACAATTAGGAACATGAATATCAGAGAAGGTACATGATCATGTAGCGGTAGATTCTGATACATCTGAAGTTCATTCCTATTGTGTCTCACTAATGAAATATGGTTAAGCTTTTGGTTTAACTTCTAGCTACTACCTTGTTAGTTCTTCCTTTATCTGTATTAAAAATCACAATACTTTCTCACACTTTGTTCTAGGGTCCAATCTCATTAGCCTCAGTGGCGAAGGGAGGGATTGGGAAGGCCTGACAGTTAAACCCAGCCCTGCCTTCTCAGATGGGCGGATGCTAGAGGAAAGTTGAATTGAGCCGGCAGAACACAGCATTTAGCCACCATGCCAACCTCTCTGTGGCAGAGTTTCAAGAAAGCTGTCAGAATCAGCAAAGGCCAGCACAGAATTACATAGGAATCCTGAAAGGCAGATGGAACACAGTGATGGTGAATACAAAAATTGGCAGTACGGTACTGGTCTCTTGATCATTTTCCAAGCACACCAAGCGCTTTCACATCTTCATGCCTCTGTCATTCTGTTCTTTCTGCCTAAAGCACCCACAAGTTTCTGATGAATCAAATTCCTATAATTTGACTCCTAATTTGAATGAGAGAGGAGAGTATATCATTAAACTCTGCAAGTAACAGAAAATGTGATTATGGTCATTTACACAAGGAGGATTTAGGCAAAAGTAGCAGCCTGAAGCTCTGCTTCAGCTGGTCAACAAGATTAGGGGCAGCCTGTCTGCTCTGCTCTTGGCTTTTTCCTCATGGTTACAGAATGATTGCTCTAGCTCTATGTGGCAAATCTGCATTTAGAGAGGGAGAAGAGTGATGGGATGGTACATGCCTTCTCCTTTCCCTTTCACCAGGAAAACAGAGTTTTCTAGAACTCCCCCCAGAAGAATTATGTCTCATTGGCCAGAGCTGTGCCATGTTACCATTCCTAGAGAGAAGGTATGCTGAGAAAGTGAGTAGTCAGCTTTCTGGTCTCTATGATGGAAGCAGACACCGAAAAATGGTGTCAAGAATGGTTTTGGATGAGCTTGTCTACATGAGCTTGTGGCATTTTACAAGCCCGCAGAGGGGGTAGCAATGACGTAGTCAGGTCTTTCCAAACATGAAGGATCTCTTTATAACAAAAATAACTGACTCTCAGATAACCTCATTTATTAACTTGCACATTTGTATACCAGCTTTGTTTCAAGTGGAAACTTACCATAATGTGGCTTATTTTCTACTTGTTTAATTAATTCTTTTTTTTTTTTTTTTTTTTTTTTTGAGACGGAGTCTCGCTCTGTTGCCCAGGCTGGAGTGCAGTGGCACGGTCTCGGCTTACTGCAACCTCTGCCTCCCGGGTTCAAGCAATTCTCCTGCCCCAGCCACCCAAGTAGCTAGGACTACAGGCATGTGCCACTATGCCCGACTGATTTTTTGTATTTTTAGTTGAGATGCGATTTCACCGTGTTAGCCAGGATGGTCTCAATCTACTGACTTCGTGATCCACCTGTCTTGGCCTCCCAAAGTGAATTAATACTTTATATGTCCATAGATCTTTACAAAGTACTTCATATCTAATTATATTTGAGCCTCACAAAAATCCTGTGATATAAAAATTATTATTCCGTCCGGGTACAGTGGCTTATACCCGTAATCCTAGCACTTTGGGAGCTGAGGCGGGAGGATCGTGAGGTCAGGAGATCGAGACTATCCTGCCCAACATGGTGAAACCCCGCCTGCACTAAAATAAAACAGCAACAAAGAACAGACATGGTGGCATGCACCTGTAGTCCCAGCAACTTGGAAAGCGGAGGCAGAGGAATCACTTGAACCCGAAAGGTGGAGGTTGCAGTGGGCCAGGATCGGAGATTGCACCACTGTACTCCAGCCTGGCAATAGAGCGAGACTCCATCGCAAAAATAATAAATAAATAAATAAATAAATAAATAAATAAATAAATAAATACTCCAATGTCACAGAAGAAAAAACAGAGAGAGAGCTTGGGTGACTTGTACCACATCAAATAACTTATACAAACTGAGGCTTAGATGCATGCATTTTGACTCTAGTATCCATATTACTGTATTTGCTGAGGAGAATGTTTTCAAAGAAATAAAAGGGAAAGATTACGTTCAGACAGAATTTAAGATGTGTTCATTTTTGGAACTGTAGACACTGGGTAAATAATTTGTTTAGAAAAACATAAAGTGTATTCCTCTTTTATGACAGCAGGAATTTTTTTTTCTCCTCAGAGAACTTCAGCCGACAAGTCTTCAGGTGCTCCTTCCTGTAGCAGATGGTCCAGTTCACAGCCACATCAGGTAATAGGCTCTTTTTAAGAAACTTGACATGCTTGTTTTCCTTGAAGCGTGCTTGAACTCAGTTCTTTCTTTTCTTTTCTTTTTTCTCTTCTTTTCTTTCTGTCTTTCTGTCTTTCTGTCTCTCTCTCTCTCTTTCTCTCTTTCTTTCTTTTTCTGGGCAAGTATGGAAGCTTTTGGGCTCTTATCTATTCTCACCTCAAATGTGGCCTCTCTTGACAAAGGGCTGTGCAGTTCATTCATCATCTGCGTCAAGTTTAAGGTCAGGGCTGTGTGAAGGTGATGGTGACAGGAAGGCAGGAGCTTGGAAGATGCTGAGTTTCCATGTTCAAAGCCCTCCACAGTGAAGAGCATAGATAAAATTAATCCAGCAAATATTGAAAGTTAAGTTTGCCTTGTTTTCCTTTCACAAAAATTTTCTCTTCCGTTCCTTTTATTCCAGAAAATTGTATAGGCACCCATGTGTATTTGCATGGAACTGTGTGGTACCTGGTGTCTCTCTGAGGTTATCTACCAATATATTAAGAAAAGACACTAATTTTACGAAGAATTACTTTTTTGCCTAGTTATTCAGGCTCATTAACAACCTCTACTCAGGTCAATTAATACTGAATGTTATTTGCCTAAAGGGTAAGTTAAGCCAGCAGAGTGATGTTATATCTGTGTAAAGAAAACAGATCTTTTCTGTTAGTGAACATTTTTACAGGCGACACACTGTGACCATGTGGGTTTCTGAGTGGTCTTCTGCTTTCTGAAGCCACATGATGAGAGAACACTAACTTTGAACTCTAAAAGTTGAGTAGGATATGCATTCAAATCACCTACTATTTATGAGACAAAGAAGAAAACAACTCTCATTTGTCTTTCGGTTAGAATTATCTCTAACCAAGTAACTTTTCAGGTCACTTCAGCTTCTGCAGTAATTTTAAGAAGGCACATGATAAATAATTTACATTTACTCCCCACTCTTATTAACTTTTGTCAAAATTTAGCATTGGTGCTAACTTACTGCAATAGCAGCATGATGTAAGAATTCTTTCTGTGTGCTCTTTTTAAACTTTTTATCTTTTTGCAATTACAAATTGCCATTTGTCAATAAAACAATGGTAAAGAAAATTAATGAGAAGAGTAAATTCCACCACTATGCAATATTTTATCTTAGTACCTATTTTGACATTGAATTGGTTGGTAAAAAGAAGAAGTTGACGTGATGGCTTTGCCTCCATTGGCATCAGCTTTGTGTGGATGCTGTAGGTTCTGGTAACTTAAAAGGACGTATTACTTGACGACTGTGAACTGAAAAAGCGGGTGGCACAAAAGAGAGGCAGTGGCCCCAGTAAACAGAAATTGCTTTGACTATCCAAGTTTCATTTACTTCCTAGAGTGGACATAACCTGAAAATGCACAGTTGGTTATAAGTTGGTAGTATTTCTGATTTCTGTTCTCAGACTTTCTAGGGACTGAATTGAGCAAGTCACGACTCATCTCTGCACCACTCTGAAAAAGTCCTAGGAGATGTTTTAATTTAGTCTTTACAATCTAAGAAAAGCGAGACTTAGAGAATATACTGTTCAAGATTATATGAATTCAGTTGTTCTAGAATTCTATGTTCTTTTCTCAGAATTTATTTAATTTTACAAATCAATAAGATCCTTTTGGGAACTTCCCAGTGAGATAATCTAATATTATCTTTTTGTGAATCTGTGCTGGTCCTGGAAAGCTCTTCACATGATGCAATGAAATGAGAAAAGTGAAGACAGGGTAGTCCTTCATAAAATTAACTTATTTTTATAAAAGTATAAACATATTGGATAGTATTTGTGTCATTTTAAATATTCTAGGCAAATTAAAGTGTTGACCATTTTGTGTACATTTCCTAATGTTTTCTCTTTGAATACTTACATTTCTGTGAAATTCAAGAGTGGAATAGGTACTAAAAGTGGGTTTCCTTTTTACCCTCTCACATATTGGAAGAACTGTGGTTATATTGGGGGACTTTTAACTTTTTCATTGTGGGACATAACTGGGTGGGATTTTCAAATGGTACTCTGTCTAAAACTAATATTGGTGTCATCTTTTTGGGATTGAGGGTTCCCTTTTATTCTAAACAAAAGGAGTGATACGGTTCTTTATATTCCTTTAGGTTCCTTGGCAATTGCCTATTGTGCTGGACCTTTGCTCTTTTGCTTGCAGATCCATTCAATGCCCATCCCTTGACATTTACCTTCCTGGGCTCCCCTGCTAACCGACAGCCAAATAGGTTTTCTCAATGGGAGACCTTGGTGGGACTTAGGAAAGAGATAGGAAGAACAAAACCAAGATATTTATTTCCCTCTCGGTCTGCTTTTGGGTAGCATCTCTCTATGGTCTGGGTAGACCAGCTCCTGTGAGACAATTCTGTTTTCTAGCCTCTAGAGACAATCCCCTTTGACCCCTCAGCCCTAAGGGAGGTAGCAGCTTCCCTCACCTATTGACATTTTAGCTCTCACAACACGCTTGTAACTAGTTCCCTGTATTAAATGCCATCTCTTGGACTGCCTGGTATGGTCTCTGTTTTTCTAACAGCTTTTCAGCTGTTCTCTGAATGGTACACCTACTGTTGTATATGCACTTCATTCTTTTGTTGTTGGAACAGTGGCGTTTGTTTTAGAAATGTGTGAATATTTACAGGATCACAGCCTTGCAGCTGCTGAAAACTCTGAGATTTGTTCCTCTGAGCTGGCCTGGTGGGTAGCAATCCTTTTACCCCCCTATTCCACGCAGAATAATTATTCTTCTTTGTTACTCATACTCTAATCCCCCCCTTTTAAATTTGTGTTTATAAGAAGAACCTTTGTCTTTTGTGTTTGCAATAAATAAGCTTATTGGCTTCAGTCTTTGAAAATTACCTGCACAAATTCTCAGCCTAAGGTTGAAAGCATAACTGCCAACTCAATCCCAGATTCCAGTTCTATGTTCTCCTTTGACTTCTGGCATCTGCAGAACATTTTTTTTTTTTTTTTAAATTGAGTCATGGATTTTTTTAAAAAACATTTACAAGATTTTATTACAGAAATTTTTAGGCGTACAATAAAGTAAGTAAAATTGAGTAACAAGGTCTCGTGTATCCATCATCCATCTTGAGCAAACATTAATATATTGCTGTTCTTGCTTTTTGTTTTTTTCTCTTATTAATGTATCATAGTTGTACATATATTGGGGGTACATGTGATATTTTGATAGATGTATACAATGTATAATAAATCAGGATAATTAGGATATCCATCACCTGAAATATTTTTTCTTTGTGTTGGGAGCATTACAATTCTTTCTTCTAGCTATTTTGAAATGCACAATAAGTTATAATTTCCCTACTATACTATCAAATGCTAGAACTTATTCCTTATATCCAACTTCATTTTTATACCCATTAATCAACTTCTCTTCAGCGTCCCCCTCCTTCTTTTCTTCCCAGCTTCTGGTAACCACCATTCTACTCTGTACCTTCATGAGATCCAGTTTTTTAGCTCCCACATGTGAGTAAGAACATGTGATATTGGTTGTTTCATGCCTAGCTTATTTCACTTAACATAATGATAACCAATTTGATCCATGTTGCTGAGTCATGGATTTATGTTTACCAGAGTTCAAGTGGATCTTGCCCTATTTGTTTGTAGAGTGCTGGCTGTAAACCTCAGATAGATACAACATAGATACAGTAATGAGTAAATCAGTACACAGGCAAATACTTGCCTATTTATAGAAGTGTGCTGGTATGAGAATTAATAAAATCACCATACTTCCATATTCATTATCATCATAGCTAACATTTATTGAACATTTACTATGTGATGTCTGCTAATTTCTTTGAATGTACTCTCTCATTTAATCTTCCCAATATCTCTGTGATAAATATGCAGTATTTTACAGATGAGAGAACTGACTTAATTAACTTGTCCAATAACACAGAATCAAATTACAGTGCCCTAACCTACTAATTGGTAGGCAATATTACCTCTCTAAAGATTTTAGAGTAATTTAAGGCCATTGAAAATCATTTTAACCAATAGTTATGTTTTGAGCTAATCAGAACACAACATTTTTGTATTTCAAATACTATTTCTACTTTGAAATTATTTTCGCATGATTAATTTTCTTTGTTGAAAAAGCTTGTACACTATTTATAAATAGATAACTTTCAAAATATAGACTTTACCATACTTATTAATAAATTTTATTTTAAAATGTACCTTTTTATGTTTTATTTGAAATGATTTGGAAACATATTCGTAAGAAAGTGTTATTTTTCCCCTTGCTTTGCATTTTCTCAGGAATGCATCTTGAAGTTTTATATGCTTACAAATATTTGTGCCAAATAATCATTAAGCACCACACTTTGAATAA
>NW_012119154.1:1367944-1369936 GCF_000951035.1 Colobus angolensis palliatus
TTGAGCTAATCAGAACACAACATTTTTGTATTTCAAATACTATTTCTACTTTGAAATTATTTTCGCATGATTAATTTTCTTTGTTGAAAAAGATTGTACACTATTTATAAATAGATAACTTTCAAAATATAGACTTTACCATACTTGTTAATAAATTTTATTTTAAAATGTACCTTTTTATGTTTTATTTGAAATGATTTGAAAACATATTTGTAAGAAAGTGTTATTTTTCCCCTTGCTTTGCATTTTGTCAGGAATGCATCTTGAAGTTTTATATGCTTACAAATATTTGTGCCAAATAATCATTAAGCACCACACTTTGAATAAAGAAAATCGACACGTGAGAGTGGTGACTGGCTGAAAAATAAAGTGATAAATTGAAATTATGATAAGTTTTCTATACATATTGTATACTTCTCTGTAGAAATGTTTCTGACTTCCTATCTTCCCTCTCATATTCAGAACATTTCTTATGAATATTAAATATATTAGCTTACTATACTTTATAGTTTAAAAGTTTTTTCTTTAGATAATTGGCATCAATCCAAGCATTGTGTTCTTAAAACGCTCAGTGTAAAGTTTTGGTCAATAATGATCAATCTATTGATTGACGACTCTTTAGCTCTTTGGAAAACTTTTGTTTAGAATAGTCTTTGATAGGTGAGAACCTTAAAATTTATCTCATTAAAATGGAAAACCAGTGATTTTTTTTAAAGACCGTAATGTGTTAAAGAGTAGCAAGTGACTCAAGAAAACTCAACCAGATATTCCAGTGTCATTATTTTCTAGTAGTAGATAGAATTGACAGAATTCAAGGCTGATAGCAGAAGTTTTAGGTATTTAAAAGGATTAGTGTTAAACTAGGGAAAAAGAGAGGATTCTATTGTTTTTGTATAGTAAGAGGAAGGGGAATGTGGCCTGCTGATAAAAGACTACAGTGAATATTTTTCCTGGATTTTCTTGTATATTATTTTTATATCTGTGTATCTTGTACTCACCATGGAGTAGAAGCTCATAAAGTTATTTGATGAATGAATGAATGAGTGAATTATATGAAATAACAGTGGGAATAGCATGCAGAAAGGGGAACCTCAAATCACTATTTGTTTATTTTTCTTTCCTCAAATCATTAGTTTCCATTTTCTCCATAACCAAGGCTCACATGAAAGTTGATAAATATGAACTGATTGAAGTGAAATCACTATAATCACTTCAAGCATTGCTGTGGGAAAAGTAGAGGCTGCCAGAGACCAGTGTAGTTTATACTCTTAATCACTGGTCAGTCATGATGTTCGGCATTTATGATATCCATGTTACGCCTTTGGGATTCATGTGGTGGCCATGAGATTTCAATGATGAAACATTAATATTGCGATCATGTGCGTATGATTGCTTGGTGCTGTGGTATCCATAGAGATTAATGTGAACTTCCAGTTTATTCTGGTTCAGGATTCTGAGCAAAATTGACCATTTTCATCTGTGAGTGAGTTTGTTGATCTGTATGTTTGCAATTGAAGTATATAGAAAAAATTTGTTTATGTCTATATCTGTATCTGTACCTATATCTTTATAATACCCACCAGTCAAAGACCATCAGGAACATACATACGTTTAACCAAGTTTAGGATTATTACTTCCTGCTATGGTCTGAATGTGCCCCTCCTAATCTATATGTTGAAACTTAATCCTCAATGTGATAGTATTAGGAGATAGGGCCTTTGGGAGGTGAGTAAATCATGAGGACAGAGCCCTCATGGGTAAGATTAGCACCCTTATAAAAGGGCTTGAGGCCATGATTTGTCCCCTTCCATTCCTTTCATCACGTGAGGACATGGTGTTCAGCCCCTCTGGAGTACACAGCAACAAGGCACCATCTTGAAAGCAGACATTGGGCCTTAGCGATCGTGGTCTTCCAGCTTCCAAAACTATGAGAAAATAAATTTCTGCTCTTTATAAATTACCAACTCTCAGGTATTTTGTTGTAACAGCACA
>NW_012119154.1:1371041-1372158 GCF_000951035.1 Colobus angolensis palliatus
CATATATTTATGGGGTACATGAGATATTTTGATACAGGCGTACAATGCAAAATAATCACAAAAGAGTAAATGAGGTATCCATTTCTTCTGGCATTTATCCTTTGTTATAAACAGTCCAATCATACTCTTCATTATTTTTAAATGTATAATAAATTATTAACTGTAGTCACCCTGTTGTGCTCTCAAATACTAAATCTTATTTATTCTATCTGACTACGTTTTTGTATCCATTAGCCACTCCCAATTCCCCTCTCCCATACTAGCCTTCCCAACTTCAGGTAACCATCATTCTCTATATCCACGAGCTCAATTGTTTTCATTTTTTGTAGCTCCCACAAATGAGAATATATAAAGTTGTTCTTTTTATGCTTGGCTGGTTTCACTTAACATAATGACCTCCAGTTGCATCAATGTTGTTGCAAATGACTGGATCTCATTCCTATTTATGGCCTCATGGATCACCATTGTGTAATGTGCCACATTTTCTTTATCCATTCATCTGCTGATGGACACTTAGGTTGCTTCCAGGTCTTGGCTATTGTGTATAGTGCTGCAATGAATGTAGGAATGCAAATATCTCTTCGATATACTAATTTCCTTTCTTTTGGCTATATACCTAGCACTGAAATTCCTGGATCATGTGGTAGTTCTATTTGTAGTTTTATAAGGAACCTCCAAACTGTTCTCCATAGTGGTTGTACTCATTTACATTCCCACCAACAGTATATGAGGGTTCCCTTTTCTCCACACCCTCACCAACGTTTGTTATTGTCTGTTTTTTGGATAAAATCCATTTTAACTGGGGTATGATGATTTTATTGTAGTTTTGATTTGCAGGTCTGTGATGATCCGTGACACCAAGCACCTTTTCATATGCCCATTTGCAATTTGTATGTCTTCTTTTGAGAAATATCTATTCAGGTATTTTGGCAATTTTTACTTGGATTATTGTATTTTTTCCTATAGAGATGTTTGAGCTGCTTATATATTCTGGTTATTAATACCTTCTCAGATGGATGGTTTGCACATATTTTTCCCTGTTCTATGGCTTGTTGCTTTACTTTGTTGGTGCTTTTGCTATGCAAAAGCTCTTTTAACTTGATGTCCCATTTGTCAT
>NW_012119154.1:1376843-1377618 GCF_000951035.1 Colobus angolensis palliatus
AGACTAAAGCTTGGTTGCTTTTGTTTATCCTTTCCAAAAACAAACATTTTGTTGATATTTTGTATTTTTCATTTCAAATTCATTTATTTCTACTCTGATCTTTATTTTTTTCTTCTACTAAATTGGGGTTTGGTTTGCTCTTGCTTTTCTAACTCTTTAAGATGCATCATTAGGTTGTCTATTTGAATTTTTTTCTACTTTTTGATATAGACACTTATTGCTATAAGCTTATTCCTCTTACTACTACTTTGCTATATTCTATAGGTTTTGGTATATTGTCTTTCCATTATCATTTGTTTTAAGACTTTTTTTCAATTTCCTTTTTAGTTTCTTCATTGACCCACTGGCCATTCAGGATATGTTTTTTAATTTCCATGTGTTTGTATAATTTCCAAAATTCCTCCAGTTATTGATTACTCATTTTATTCCATTGTGGTCAGAGAAGATATTTGACATACTTTCAATTTTTTTTGAATGTTTTAAGACTTCCTTGTGGTCTAACATATGTTCTGTCCTTGAGGATGATTCATATGCTGAGAAAAAGAATGTGTATTTTGCAGCCATTGGATGAAATGTTCTGTAAATACCTATTATTAAGTAGGTTCATTTGGTCTATAGTGAAAATTAAGTTCAATGTTTCTTTGTTGACATTGAACAAAGGACAGTCTAGATTACCTGTCTAATGCTGAAAGTGGGGTGTTGAAGTCTCCAGCTACTATTGTATTGAGGTCTCTCTTTAGCTGTAATAATATTTGCTTTATATATCTGGGTGCTC
>NW_012119154.1:1377981-1402491 GCF_000951035.1 Colobus angolensis palliatus
CATTTGGTCTATAGTGAAAATTAAGTTCAATGTTTCTTTGTTGACATTGAACAAAGGACAGTCTAGACTACCTGTCTAATGCTGAAAGTGGGGTGTTGAAGTTTCCAGCTACTGTTGTATTGAGGTCTCTCTTTAGCTGTAATAATATTTGCTTTATATATCTGGGTGCTCTGGTGTTGGTTACATATATACTTGTAATTGTTATATCCTCTTGTTGAATTGACTTTATCATGGTATCATAACCTTTTTTTGTCTCTTTTTATAGTTTTTGTCTTGAAATCTATTTTGTTTGGTATACATATAGCTACTCCCGATCATTTTTGGTTTTCATTGGCATGGACTATCTTTTTTCTATCCCTTTATTTTGTGTCTATGTGAGTCTTTACAGTTGAAGTATGTCTCTTGTAGGCAATGAATCACTGGGTCTTGTATTTTTATCCATCCAGCCAGTCTGTGTCTTTTGATTGGAGAGTTTAGTCCATTTACATTCAATGTTGTTATTGATAAGTAAGGACTTACATCTTCTGTCATTTTGTTTTGTTTTACAGTCTTGTCTTCCTTTCTTCCTTCCTTCCTTTTTTCCTTTGAGTGAAGGTGATTTATTCAGGTGGTATGTTTTAATTTCGTGCTTTTTATTTTTTGTGTATTTGTTGTGTGTTTTTTGATTTGAGTTTACCATGAGGCTTGCAAGTATTTTATAACCTGTTATTTTAAACTGATGACAACTTATCACTGCCTGCATAAACAAATAAACAAGGAAAAAATTATTAACTCTAACTTTATCCCCTTTTTAACTTTCTGTTATTTTTGTTTACACCTTATTTTACTGTCTTGAATAATTGTTACAGATACTTTTTTGATATATTTATCTTTTAGTCTTTCTACTCAATGTATGAGTAGTTTACACATTTTTATAATATTCTGTACTTATTCTTACCATTGAGTTTTGCACCTTCAGATAATTTCTTATTGCTCATTAATATAATTTTCTTTGAGACTGAAGAACTCTCTCTAGCATTTTTTTGTAGGATTGGTCTGGTGTTGATGAAATCCCTCAGCTTTTTTCTGTCTGAGAAACTATTTCTTCTTCGTGTTTGAAGGATATTTTCGCTGAATATACTATCCTAGAATAAAAGTTTTTCTTCTTTAACACTTTAAATATGTCATGTCACTTTCTCCTGGTCTGCAAGGTTTCAACTGAGAAGTCTGCTGCCAGACATATTGGAGGTTCTTTATATGTTATTTGTTTATTTTCTCTTGCTGGTTTTTGGATCCTTTCTTTATCCTTGACCTTTGTGAGTTTGATTATTAAATGTCCTGAGGTGGTCTTTGGGTTAAATCTACTTAGTGTTCTATAACCTCCTTGTACTTGGATACTGGTATCTTTCTTTACATGTGGGAAGTTCTCTGTTATTATCCCTTTGAATAAACTTTCTATCATGATCTTTCTCTCTACCTTCTCTTTAAGGCCAATAACTCTTAGGTTTGTCCTTTTGAGGCTGTGTTCTAGATTTTGTAGACATGCTTCCTTGTTTTTTTATTCTTTTGTTTTTTTCTCTCTATGGATTTTCAAATAGCCTGTTTTCAAGTTCACTAATTTTTCTTCTGCTTGATCAAGTCTCTCATTACGAGACTCTGATGCATTCTGCAATATGTCAGTTGCATTTTGTAGCTCCAGAATTTCTGCTTGATTCTTGTTATTTATTTTAATTTCTTTGTTACATTTATTTGATCAGGTTCTAAATTCCTTTCTGTGTTATCTTGGATTTTATTGAGCTCCCTCAAAACAACTATTTTGGATTCTCTGTCTGAAAGGTCACATATCTCTGTCACTTTGGGATTGGTCCCTGGTGCCTTATTTTGTTCATTTGGTGAAGTCGTATTTTTCTGGATGGTCTTGATGCTTGTGGATATTCATGGGCACCTGGGTATTCGAGAGTAAAGTATTTATTGCAGTTTTCACCGTCTAGGCTTGTTTGTACCCATCCATTTTGGGAAGGCTTTCCAGATATTCCAAGGAACTTGGGTGTTATTATCTAAGTGTCGGTTACTACAGCAATGTCTGCTTTAGAGAGAACCTAAAGCTCAGTAATGCTGTGGCTCTTGCAGACTCATAGAGGTAACACCTTGATGGTCTTAGGTAAGCTCCAGAAGACTTCCCTGGATCACCAAGAAGAGACTCTTGGTCTCTTTCCTCACTTTGCCCCAAGTAAATGGAGTCTCTCTCTCTCTCTCTGCTGAGATGCCTGGAGCTGGGGGATGGGTGACACAAGCACCTCTCTGGCCACCATCACTGGGGCTGTGCTGGGTCAGAACCAAAGCCAGGATAGTACTGGGTCTTACCCACGGATTGCAGTGACCACTACCTGGCTATCACCTATGTTCACTCAAGGCTTAAGGGCTGTACAACCTGCAGGTGGCAAATCCAACCAGGCTTGTATCCTTTCCTACAGAGTGTTGAGTTCCCTCTGGCTTCAGGTGGATCTGTGGATGCCATCTAGAAGCCAGAACCTGGAGTTGGGAACTGTAGTAGTTAATCTACCTGGTGCTCTATTCTACTGAGGCTGAACTGGCACCCAAACTGCAAGACAAAGTCCTTCCCACTATTTCTTCTCCTTTTCTCAAGCAGAGAAGTCTCTCCCCATGGCCAGCACTGCCTAGATATATGTTGATTGTATCTAGTTTACATCCTGGCTTCATAAATATAGAGATAAGTAGAGACATGAAATACCAGTTCTTATGCATTTGCAAACCATCACATTCTACCTATAGTTTTGTTTAGAGGATTAGGAGGAAAGAAACTATGGCAAAGCAAATTTGTTGTAATATGAAACCTTGAACATTTTGACTTGCATTTGAAAGTAAGTTATTTCAAGTGTAGGAAATTAGGGTCTGAGTTAATGAAATGTCTGATTAGTGATACTTGTGTCCAACAATGGCGCCCCAGTGAGATATGCCTCCTAGTACTCATATCTTTGTATATTTTCCTCTCTTTGGAGCTCAGCTGGCCCTGTGATTCACTTTTGACCAGTAGAGTACATTGGAGGTAACACTAAGACTTCTAGCCTGGGTGCTAAGCAGCATTGCAGTACGGGTCTTGTGCTCTTGAAATGCTCCCTCTAGGAGAAACTATGTACCATGTGGAAGCCCAACTATCCTTATAATGCCATGCTGTGTGGAAGCCCAAGCTAGTCTTGGGGAGAGGTCATGTGGAAAGAGAGAGATACCTAGCCGGGCTCCATCCATTTGAACCATCCCAGTAGAGGTGTTAGATACTTGAGAGATGATATCTTCAGATGATTCCAACCCCAGCTGCCATCTGACTGCAACCCATTAAAAAAAAAACCCCAAACCTACCCACTTTAGCCTAGTAGGTAGTTTGTTATGTAGGAATAGATAACTGAAACAATGGATCATTCTCAAATAAACATTACTATTGTCTGTAGTCATAGCTAGGAAAGTGTCAGTTAAAAGTCAGCTATGCTGGTTTGAATGCAGTTATTATTCATTTTTCATTAATTATGTCCCTTATATAGAAATGAATACTTTTTAGTGCTTGAAAAAGTTAGACAGAAAATTTACCCTGTAATCTTCTTTTCATTATTCACTTGCTGAACAAATATTTTCAGACACATCAATGCCATTTAAAATCTTTTTCAGTGTTCACTCAGATTCTAGGATATATGAGCTGTACTTTTCTTGCAGTGTTTTCCAAAGAAATGGGTGGGCTCTAGTGGAAACAGTAATACTCATTAAACATTCATTGGTCCCGTGGATGACTCTATTTCCTTTCATTCAGATGAGACTACAGGACACATTTTGGTCAATGAAATGATAGTGACATGTCACTTTTGGTCTGAGGCAATCAAAAGCCTATGTGTAATTATCTAGTCTATTGGCTGACAAATAGATAAAGCAAACCATATATTCCAGATGGTACAATTACAAGATGGTGGGGTCTCTATTAGCCCGGATTGCTGGGTGGGTGAGGAGAGCAGAGAATCTTATTAATCTGACAGGCAAGCAGCATAAGCCAGAGACAAACGTTTGTTGTTCTTAAGCCACTGAAATTTGGGGTAAAACTGTATCTATAGCATAGTCTAACCTCTGTGGCTTTAGTGTCTCCATCACACCTACTCCAAGGCACTCAAAATAAACCTAAAATCTAAATAAAATATAGTGTGATATTTATGTAAACAGAACTTTAAACCAGAATTTCTGATTTGTTCTCTAAGTAGATTTATATCCCTAGGTTCTTCAGTAAAATTCTAACAATAGCATTGTTTATTTACTTGGGTAATTTGAGAATACTTGATCCTTAAGTCATTCTCAACTCGTTTTTCATTTTTGACAATAGTTTCATAGCAAGTTGTTAATAAAATTATTAGGCAGTTAAAAAATATCAAGTCAATGTAATATTAGTGAAATCATCTAAGTATTTTTTAAGAGAGAACAGTATAATAGTATAATGAACTCTATGTACCCATCAACCTAGCTGCAGGAGTTACTAAAACATGGGTAGTTTTTCAAACAATTTTGTCTTCCTAAAATTTTATTCTGTGTTGGTCATCTTCTATAAAGATAAGACAGTAACTACTATCTTCTCTACACCTTCAAAATAGGTCAGAATTTTCTGTGGACACATGTGCTTCATAGTTATGATGGTAGCTTCTTCTGTATTTATTTCCAACTTTTCCCTGTGGAAATAACTTCAGAATCTTTTCTAGAATGGCTTATTTACAGGGTAGCTGTTTCTCACAGTTTGACTAGAAAACTCCAAGTTTATAACTATTGTCTTGTAGTAGCTATTAAGAGAGCCCCTTTTATTCTCAAAAGTATCCTAATTTGGATGACAAATTATATAGCCACCATTGTTATTAAACAGGTGTGCCCATTCCCCTTTTGCTTTCTTCTGTCCCTTAGAGCTGAATTCTTTTTTTGCAAGGCCCAGGCAAGACTAGACCAGTTGTAATATGCAAATCCTTATCCCAACATCTGTCTGTGGGTGTTTGCAATACCTTCAGTGCCTGAATTCATAATGGCCTACCCAGGAGCAGCTATATAATTGGGAGGCCCTGTGAAAAATGTTTAAAAATTGAGAATTTCAAGATGTTGACAGTAAAGCATTGAACTCAGCATGTGGTCCTTCTACACAGAGGCCCCTGTGTGACAGCAGAGGTGGCACACCTGTGAAGTTAGCCCTGGGCTTACCACTCCATCTTGTCACTTGCCACACTCCACCTAGTTCCCTATGTTGTCCATTTCCAGGATTGCATTTCTGCACTAAACCGTCTTCTGTGGTCTGCCTGGTCACCTTATTCCTCAAACCCTCTCTGTGGGTCTGAACAGTAGCCTACCTCACCATGGTCTTCATCTAATTAGTACTTATTATGACTAATGAGTGGCAGACAGAATTCCAACAGACGTTTGCTTAGTTTCAAAGCAAATGCTCATAACCTTTCTGCTGTTCTGACTCAACGCTCATAGCCTGGTGAACTCTTGGCAGAATTATCTTCCTTGTTTAGGATTTCAAGAAATGGGATTTAGTCATCCTACAGCAGATGCCCAGGGGACAACATGCAATTTCGCTGTTCTCCATCTTCTCAACGATTACTTGGAATTTATCTTTGACGTAGGCACTGGCTCCACTGTGCCTTCTCCCTGACCGTATTTTTTCCTCCCTAATTAAGGACTCTGCTTTTGGACTGTGGAAAATGAAATAAGCTAGGAAAACCAGGAGTTTTATTTCACTAGTAATACACTCATAATTATAAATGCCCTGTTAGAGAATTAAGGTGAGTGTCTTACATACAGCAGCTTTCCCTGCTAACATCAGGCAGAAGGAAAGTTAGAACAGAAAGGCAATGATCGCCAGGCAGTTGTTCTTAGCAATTTGTGGGTCAGTGGAGATGGACATGGTGCCCTTCTTCTCTGGCCAAGAAATCAGTGTGTGTCATTTTGGAATTTGGAAAATAAGATACAGGATTCAGTCTCATGATAATATTATTCGTCTAAGGAATATTTAGCTTTATGGTAAGATATTTTTATAAGATAAAGATATTTTTTACAAGGTGTATGTGTACACAAAATATTTTACACTAGGGGGAAAATGATGACAGTAATGGGCTTATTTTGGATGTGAAAGCCTAGGAATTCTCAACGAGGTAATGGTTACAAACTTGGACTCTGGAGGCATGCAAAGCTAGATTCATATCCCAGCTCTGTTACTGGCTTGATCTTGGGCATGCTGCCGATTTTTTTTTTTTATGCACATTTCCTTATCTGCAAAATGGGAAAAACGATTTTATCTGATTCCTAGATTATTGTGAGTATTAAATGATAAAATACGTAAAAAACAGTCAACCAAACCTCTAACAATTTAGTTTTCTGTGTAAAGGATGCCATGATGATAGCTAAGTTATTTCCACAACTCACAGGTATGTGTGGACAATGGAATTGTGCTTCTGTGCTTATGGGGTATAGTTTGAACCGTTGCTGTTGTCTCAAAAAACTAATGCTTTTATGTAGACACTCAGATTTAGACCAGCATTCATTTGCCACCATTTGAGATTGGGTTGGAATCAAATTATTAATCCAGGCAAAGATGATTGTTTTGATATATACGTGAAATTAACTTGATATTTAGTACAAAGGTTATATTAGGTCCAGTCGCTTTCCCTAGAGTGTCTCCAGACTAGTGAATGTCTAGATAAAAATCAGGGATATTTATCTTTGTAACTGAGAGAAGATCCAAATTATTGGCAGATTTTAAAGTAACTGAAAAAAATTAGTGGATGCTCAGGGTATCCAGAGGAAACCTTCTACCTCAATATTTATCCTTCTTAGAGATATTAACAGAGTTGTCACCTCTCTCCATGACTAGGCTGAACATTACAACTATTATAAGCTTTAACTTACATAAAACATATTAAATTGCAGCTATCTCTCACATTAAACATTTCATTTTTCTATAAACATTTGGAAACAACTTTGATTACTTTGCTTTCAGAAATCCTTTGACTATAAGAGCAAATACAATTTATGAGGGGCTATCATTTCTTAACAATTATTGTGTATACATGAGCATTCTTGCAAAATGAGAAAAATTGAATCTATAAATTGTTTCCAAATGCAATGATATTTTACGAATACTAAATTTAACCAGTGATGAAGTAGCTAGTTTTATGTCTTCTAGATTTTTGTGATCTACATTTTGTGGACTAGGTTTTATAGTTTTATTTTCATATTTTGGAGCCAATAGCTCTATTTTTCAGTTCTCATACTTTTTTTTTTTTTTGCAGGCCCTTAGAAAGGTCATAAGTCCTAAATACTACATCTGTTGTTCTTAATCGATAAAATGATCCTGTTGGTGACCTATTTGACAATACAATTGTAGGTTATGATATGAGAAAAATTTGAGTCGAAGATTAAGCAGTTTGAATGATGATAAAAAGAAATCTAACATTTGGTTATATTTTATATATTATGGACTTTGTTTTAATGCAAATCATATTCTTATTGACCAGATATGCTTTAAAATTCAGAAATTTTTGGATTTTTAGAAGTTTAAAATAGCATATATTTCATATATTATTCTGTAATGCTCCTAAAGGGATCTCGAATAGTATCCTTAGCCATATACATTAACATTTCTGCAGTGGAAGTTATGAATATTCAGCAAATGGGACTAAATAAATAAAAAGCTTCAAATCAGTTCAGATCAGGTTTTACCTCCAAATTGGTTCATGTCAGATGAAGTTTTGCTGCCAAAATGACTTATGAAAAAATTTTAAGTAATTACAGCTTTTTGAATGTTTCAATACTGTTGGGGAATTATGGACCTATGATGCATAGACTGTTAATCACGTTGGATATTTTTACTTGGCTTGTGAGGTAAGTTGGGAAGGTATTATCATCCTCATTTTATGACTGTTAAAATTGGGATATAGAGTAAATTTGTGACTTTTTCTAGGTTATAGAGCAAGTAAATTGTCAAAATTGGTATGAAACCGAAGTGCCCTGACCCTCCACCCAAGGGATGTTCCCATTTGTTTTGTAGTCGTCTTAGTTATTGAATGGCTATTTCACTTGCAGCTTGCTTGGCCCATGATGACAGTCAGCACTTCTCAACACAAGAGTGCTATGTGCAGTTTCCCTAGCTTTTGATGCACTGGGGTACTAATACACACAATTATGTAATTGTTCTGAAGAAAAGCTCTAATGTAAAAAAAAATCCATCAAAAAATACATGTGTGATGTTTGTTGAGATGAGCAAGGGCCATTTTCTAGTGTTTTCCCTTTCCTTCCTTTGCTAGAGCTAGCCTTCTGCTGTATCTCTAAGCTCTTAAAATTTCCTGTTCTGTTTTGTTGGCATCACACATGCATTTTATTGCTGCAGCTGTTTCACATGCCTATTTTTGTCAGCACAGAGGTTATTCTCAGAAGTGACGGCTTAAAATAATTCACCTGGTGTAGTCTTCTTGGATATCTAAAACCTGAATTATTTTCATAACACCTGAGGACACTGAGAAGCCTGTTTTACCACTTGTGGTGTCTTTAGCAGCAAGTCGACATTAAAATTCAACTTTTCTCTTTGCGTGCAGGAATTCATTTATTCATTCCCATATTTGTCTGTTCATCCAGCAAACATTTATCAAAACTCTAGTAGTGAGCTAGTTGCTGAGAAGGTCACACGAAGATCACTGGACAGCTGTCTCTTGGAAATACCATGGGGAAATAATGGTTTTCAGCATTGGCATGTCAAAGTCATAAATTAGTCTAAGCATTCACAACTTTCCAATGGAGTAGACTAAGGCATCATTCTTTTTTTTTTTTGTTTTTTCCTCTCACAGCCACACATAAGAAGCCAGGTAGAGCAGTTAAAAGTTTGGTAGCAGCATTGCACTTGGGGAGACACGTGGCTTGGGTTCAAAATTTGGCACTCAGTTTGCAAGACTGACTGATTTAGGAAGTAACCTATACATGGAGTACATTTGTGGGTGATTTTTGAGTCTCCTGACTTTTGGTTCTGGTGTCTGTGAAATGAAGGTATGAAATGAGGGTGTTTACTCTTGTGGAGTTTAATGAGACTATGCTTGTGTGACTAATTGAAACTGATGAGGAAACTAACAATAAATAGACTTACTATTCTCACATCGCTGTCTTCTTGCAGATTCTCTTACGTTTCCCTCTTCTGTTTCTTGCTGAGAGATTCTCTAACTTTTCACTGCTTCTAGCAATAAGAACAATATTATTTTCAGGCATTAAAAGTTTTAGGTTAGTTTAAAATTTACATAAACAACCAAGAGTGGGAAAAATTAATTGAAGTACATGTATATATGGAAAATAACCCATATCCAGAGTGTCTAAGGAACTTCTAATCAGTGGGAATTGAAAACAACCCAATAGAAAAATGAGCAAAAGACTTGGATACTTCACAAAAGATGGTATCCTGGTGGATAATAAATCTGTGTAAAGGTGCTTAAATTCATTAAAATCAACAGAAAAATATAAACAAAAATTATTAAAATGATGTGGTGCCCATTCATAGTATAGGAAAGAAAAATACTTTTCCTCAACCTTTTTGGATTCAGTGGCTGGGGCCTGTAAATTGAACTAAAAAAGAAAGATTTAACAACAGAAAGGTTACTTCATGTGTGCAGGGAACTTCACAGAAAAAAATGAAAGCCCAGAGAAGTGATAAGACATGAGAGCTTGTATATCATTTTAATGATGGGGAATAAATTTTGTAAAAGTGAGTAGACAAAGAAAAGGGGCTTTGGGCTTTTAGGCACCGTATAAATTGTGGGAAAGCAAATACATGAGAGAGAGAAGCTAATAGAATATGAGGTTATTTTGTAAGGTGTGTTTATGCAGACTGTTTTTGGTGCCAGTGTTCCTTCTCCTACGAGCATTTTCCTCTTTCTGGTATAAGAGTATGGAGGAGAGATGCTTAAAATAGGATATTTATGCCTTGTTTTTAGGCATAAAGAAAGAGGGCAGAGAGAGGGTCCTCCTATGTCTGCTCTTTCTCAATTGCCTTCAGCTCAAAATAATCCTCATGCCAAAGTGGCATAATATGGGATGACATATTCTGATCCCTTTCAATAACTACCAGAAGAGCGAAAATAAAAAGATAGCAAATACCATATATTGAAGAGAATGTGGAGCAACAGCAACTTTCAATCACTGCTGATGGGAATATAATTTTTTTCCCAACCACATGGAAAATTCTTTGTCAACATCTCTTGAATGTAGACCAAGCAAATATCATGACCCAGAAAATCCACTCATAGGTATATACCCAACAGAAATACATGCATGTATTCACAAAAGGCATGCTTTGGAATGTTTATAAAAGTACCACACATAGTAACTCCAAACTGGAAACTGTCCAAATTCCCATACATTCAAATGTTATATGACCATGCAAATCAGTGATTTACAACTCTAGGCCGAAACATGAATAAATGTCATAAGTAAAGTGTTGAGTAAAAGAGGCTAGTCCCCAAACAATTACATATTCAATTATTCCAGTTATTCAAAGTACACAAACAGAGAAAACTAATGTATAATATTAGAAGTAATATTTTGAGGGAGTAATAATGGAAGAGGGCAAGAAGGAAGTTCTGTCTTGTTTCTTTATTAAGATATTGGTTGTATATTATGTTCAGTTGGTGAAAATTTATCAAGCTACCTTTATAATATGTGCACTTTTCTATATATCATGCCCCCTTTTCCCCCTGAAAAGATGTTCTGTAATTTTATTTCACTTATTTTCACCTTGTTTTTCCACATCTTCCCACATCACCTCCCCATTCTTTTTACATTCCCATTATTATTATCACTCCTCTAAGCTTTGGGCTTCTCTAATCCAGAAGCCCAAGGAGACCTATGCTAGAGCAAGCTTTTCTCTGTCCTCTGCTCTTCCAGCCACACTCTGCACATTCAGACATAGCTCCCTCTGTATCTCCAGTCCCTGGCCCCTACAAGCCACTTTGTGGATTCCTGGACATACCACACCCCAGGTATGTGGCTCTGTTTGTGCTTCACAGTCCTCCAGCCTGCCTGACCCCAGTAAACTTATGACATAAGTTTGCACAAAACCTTTGAGAAAAATTAAAAATGTAACTCATGATCTAATCAGCTATAACCAGAATGTAAACATTTTTTCACTTCAAAAGGCCTGAGTTTTTCAACAGATAAATAGTATAGAAAGGGATGGTGTGGGATCAGTGGATTAACAGGGGTTTACAAGGAGTGTCAGAGTAATACAAATGGAATAACTAAACTGTCATATCTATGGATACACATTTAAATGATAAAACTATAAAAAATAAAGAACACAATTACTATGCAGTCGGGATAGTGGTTACTTATTGGATATTTGGGGAAGGAAAGTGGTGATTGAAATGGAGCATATGGATGGAGCTTCTGGGGCAGGTGGGACAATTTCTGTTTTCTTAAGCCTGGGAATGGATACAAGGGTGTCTGCCTTAGAAAAATTTACTAAACCATGTGTTTATTTTGTGATTTCTATACCTGTGTTTTATTTTGCAAGATATTAAAGAGCTTTTTTAAATGATAAAATTATGACTCTCAGAGAAAACAAACGGGTCAAGAATGTTATTGAATCCATTCATTAATTAGACAAGCAGGAAAGCTGTTACAACTGGTTCAAAGAAGAAATCAAAGAAGCACAAACTTATATGGAATAAGGGAATATTGAAATAGATTTATAAATAATTTGAAAAACTGCCTTCCACAGTAGAGGAGGGAAATCAATTACAATTCTACCCGGCAAAATTTACTTTCCTGTCTACAGACAAGAACTATTTGTGTTACTATCCATTTTCTGCAAGTTAACCTTAGCTCTAGAGCATTGTCAAATAACCTATTCATAGACAAAGGCACATATCCCTGTAGGATCAAATAATATTGGCACTTCCAGTGTTGTATTGACACGATATCCAGTCATCTCTTTTGCTTATTAAAAAGTCTTAATTTTCTTTATGAATAAAAAGATTTTTCGAATGAAGTAAAACAAATGTAACTCACAGTATTGGCTACACGTAACTCATGAAGTAAAACAAATGTAACTCAAAGTAGTTCTGCCTACCTTGTGCCCTTGGGTGGCTTTTCAGCTTCCAAACTGCAAGAATCTGGGTAAACTGCTAGGCTGTTAAGAATGTAGCAGGATGAATACAAACAATCACAAGATGATAGTTTTTAATGAGTTATATAATCCCATTGAATTAGTTAATTCTTTTGTTTGTAAGCAATCACATTTAATCTTGACTCAGGTATAAATAACTATAAATAAAGCAATGATTTAAATATTTGAGAGACTACTGGTCCATCTCAGATAACTGAAGAAGTTGGATAACCTGACTTTTGAAAGGGCATGTACTTGGAGAACTCAGGAAGCCTCTTTGCTTAGAACATACTCATTAGCGGGATTCACCTTCAAAAACTAAAATTCACCAGGCACAGTGGCTCATGCCTGTAATTCCAGCACTTTGGGAGACCGAGGTGGGTGATCACGAGGTCAGGAGTTCAAGACCAGCCTGGCCAACATAGTGAAACCCTGTCTCTACTAAAAATACAAACATTAGCCAGGCATGGTGGCTTGTGCCTATAGTCTGGGAGGCTGAGGGAGGAGAACCCCTTGAACCCGGGAGGTGGAGGTTGCAGTGAGCCTAGATCATGCCAATGCACCCCAGCTTAGGCAACCAACAGAGTGAGACTTTGTCTCAAAAAACAAACAAACAACAAAACAAATTCTCCCAGTTTTTCCATTCTAGATTTCAGTGTCTTGGGAGATAGTATCTGCTTGGTTTACCTTTCCCCAGAAGGCAGAGGTGCTAGGTCATATGACACAGAGAAGACCCTTTGAGGTCTCTTCACTCTTCAGTTGTTTGTGGAGAAAGACGATTCAATGTGAGTTAAGGAGTTGATCCAAGAATATTCTATCCACTATCTTGACTTTCCATCTCATTCTTTAAGCTAGATCTCAGTTGTTGAGAAAATTATATCCCTGGTTTCAGACTTTCCCATTCCTTAATCTTAAGGAATTATAATTCTGTTTCTGTTCCCCAATCCTGTTTTCCACATTAATATTCTCTTTTAAAAGGAACAACAACAATAAATCCCAAACAGAGTTCTAGTTCCTTGACTGCCAGTACCAAATAGAAAATCTCCTCAAATATTTGAATGTATGTGGAATAGACAGGTTTACCTTATCAGTAAAGCCAGATGGTATTCCCAAATAGCTCTATACTTTTGGTCCTCACAATTCTTAAAATTTCCTATAGATTTATTTTTTAAATTTTCCCAGTCTTTTTATGTCTCCCCATCTATTTCCTTCCTCACTCTTTCCTTTTTCTTTTCTTTCCTATTAAGGATTTCAGTGGCTACTATGAACTAGACAGTAGGCTATGTGCTGAAAAAGGATGGAAAAGTCATGAAGTGGAGATATCAATATCGCTTTAAGAATGATAGGCTACAAAGCTGATTAGCTGCATAATTTCATTCTTTGTCATCACTACCTAAAGGCAAAAGGCCTTCTTTTGGGAGCACGTACTAAAGATAAAATTACTCTTCTTAGTTCCTTCTGGCAAATGGGCACACAAAAACACATTCAAGAGTCAATGTCTTTTGTGTGCAATACATAGGATATTAAAAGTTAAGGTAAACAAAGGTCAACGATTATCATGCTAGCTGAAGTCTCAGGGTTTCCTGGTTCCTTTAAATTTAGTTAAGATTGGGCCATTTTTTTTGGAAGTCCAAATGTCTTCTCAAATACTCTGTTATTTGTGCTCCTCCTTGGTGGGAATGGGAATTTTTGTTCTCTATCTTGGGGTTGACACAAATGTGGGACTTCCTTGATCCTCCCTCCTGAGGAACTACAGATCAAGAGCTTGTATTAGATTTGTAAGGGGCATAGGGAAGGGTTATGTTTGATGTCATAGAGCAATCACTAGGGCATGTTAATAAAATTCCATTTATAATGTATTTTTTCCTATCCTCCCATTATCATGAAGTTTAGCAAGTCTAGCATCTTGCTTGCTCCTCCACAGGCCAAGCTAAAACCCTGTGCTTATAATTTTTTGTGGTCTTGGTTTCTACCAACCTACATGCCCACAGGTTTGCATACTTTCTATCCCAGTGCTGGTAGTTTCCCAAAGATATTTTCTTTCTTAGGTGGACTCTTGGTACCCACTTTTGCAGTAAATTTTTGATGTTCATTATACTTAGGAATAGCCAAATCCAGCTTTGGAGACAAGTGGTTTTGATCCTAGCTTATCTCCATTGTGCAAAAGCATCACCCTCACAAGACATATCACAGGGAAGCAGAATAACCAAATATGATTAAATAAGACCTGGCCCAAATTTTCTCAATGATTATTAAAACTGTAGGATTCAGAATGCAGCAACAAAAAAATTGCTGGAAAGTGAGAGGCAGAGTCTCTATGTGGCTTTTTTCTTCATGTCTTCTAAGGAGTGATTTTGCATCTTTTTCATTTCCAGTTACTGCCTCTTTTGAAATGCCCTCCTAGATGCCCTTCTCTGCCTAGAAACGTTTTTCTTTATTCTTTGGGTGTTTTTTTTCTTAATCATGAGGAATCTTTAAAAACTAGCTACAGAAAGTTAATCACTATCTACCTTGATTCCTTCTAGCACTTCATCTCGTTAATAAAGAAATAGTTTAAGGTAGTACAATTTGAATTTGTGTGACTACCTTTCCTATTAGACTGAATTCTTTGATATTTGAGACTGAGCCTGGTCATATGATTTGTTGTGAAGCAAAGTGTGTTTCTTAATGTGATTGGTAAATAAAGAAAATGATGTCAGAATAATAGGAAGTTGTGTTGATTCATATGTGAGTTTGCCCATCATGCTAATGTTTTGAAATTATCAGTATGTAAGCTCTCTTAAAATTAAAGAGGAAAATTTAGCAGTATATACCAATCTTAAGAAAGTGAAAAATCTTGCTGACATGGCTTCCTTTAGTAAAAGAAATGGTGGTTGATTTAGGGACGTTAAGAACTGCAAATTTTTTGCTATGCTACATTTTTAGAAGAGACTGCAAGTGCCAATGCAGATGTTGCAAAAACATTTTCTCCTGTGATTTTTAAAAAACGATGAATGTAAAAGTGTGCTATTGTATTATAGTTTTAATTTTGATGAAATTGGCCTCTATTAGAAGCAAACATCTTTAAGGACCTATGTTTGAGAAAAAGCACTAGCTCCAACATACAGAGCTTGCAAAAGATAATAGGTTCCAATAGTGTTAGATATTTAATATTGCCAGTGTTTTTTTTTTAATTATTATTATACTTTAAGTTATGGGATATAAGTGCAGAACGTGCAGGTTTGTTACATAGGTATACATGTGTCATGGTAGTTTGCTGCACCCATCAACCCATCATTTACATTGATTATTTATCCTAATGCTATCCCTCCCCTAGCCCCCAACCCACTGGCAGGCCCTGATATGTGATGCTCCCCTCCCTCTGTCCATGTGTTCTCATTGTTCAACTCCCACTTATGAGAACATGTGGTATTTGGTTTTCTGTTCCTGTGTTAGTTTGCTGAGAATGATGGTTTCCAGCTTAATCCATGTCTGTGGAAAGAATCCTGAACTCATTCTTTTTTATTGGCTGCATAGTATTCCATGGTGTACATGTGCCACATTTTCTTTATTCAGTCTATCATTGATGGGCATTTGAGTTGGTTCCAAATCTTTGCAATTGTGAATAGTGCTGCAATAAACATACATGGGCAGGTGTCTTTATAGTAGAATGATTTACAACCTTTTTGGGTATATACCCAGTAATGGGATTGCTGGGTCAAAGGGTATTTCTGATTCTAGATCCTTGAGGAATTGCCATGCTGTCTACCAAAATAGTTGAACCACGACGGTCCAACCACAGTGGTCCACCAACAGTGTAAATGCATTCCTATTTCTCCACATCTGTTTTTTCTCCACTCCTCTCCAGCATCTATTGACTCCTGACTTTTTAATGATCTCCATTCTAACTGATGTGAGATGGTATCTCATGGTGGTTTTGATTTGCATTTCTCTAATGATCAGTGATGATGAGCTTTTTTTCATGTTTGTTGGCCACATAAATGTCTTCTTTTGAGAGGTGTCTGTTCATATCCTTTGCCTATTTTTTGATGGGGTTGTTTTTTCTTGCAAATTTGTTTAAGTTTCTTGTGGATTCTGGGTATTAGCCCTTTGTCAGATGGATAGATTGCAAAAAATTTTTTCTCATTCTACAGGTTTCCTGTTCACTCTGATGATAGTTTCTTTTGCTGTGCAGAAGTTCTTTACTTTAAATTCCATTTGTCAATTTTGATTTTTGTTGCCATTGCTTTTGGTGTTTTAGTCATGAAATCTTTGCCCATGCCTATGTTCTGAATGATGTTGCCTAGGTTTCTTCTAGGGTTTTTATGGTTTTAGGTCTTAGGTTTAAGTCTTTAATCCATCTTGAGTTAATTTTTGTATAAGTTGTAAGGAAGGGATCCAGTTTCAGTTTTCTGCATATGGCTAGCTAGTTTTCCCAACACCAGTTATTAAATAGGAAATCTTTCCCCATTGATTTTTTTTGGTCAGGTTTGTCAAAGATCAGATGGTTGTAGATGTGTAGTGTTATTTCTGAGGCCTCTGCTCTGTTTCACTGGTCTATATATCTGTTTTGGTACTAGTACCATGCTGTTTTGGTTAATGTAGCATTGTAGTGTAGTTTGAAGTCAGGTAGCGTGATGCCTCCAGCTTTGTTCTTTTTGCTTAGGATTGTCTTGGCAATGCAGGCTTTTTTTTTGGTTCCACATGAACTCGAAAGTAGTTTTTTCTAATTCTGTGAAGAAAGTCATTGGTGGCTTGATGGTGATAGCATTGAATCTATAAATTACTTTGGGCAGTATAGCCATTTTCATGATACTGACTCTTCCTATCCATGAGTGTAGAATATTTTTCCATTTATTTGTGTCCTCTCTTATTTCCTTGAGCAGTGGTTTGTAGTTCTCCTTGAACAGGTCCTTCACATCCCTTGTAAGTTGGATTCCTAGGTATTTTATTCTCTTTGTAGCAATTGTTAATGGGAGTTCACTCATGATGTGGCTCTCTGTTTGTCTGTTATTGGTGTATAGGAATGCTTGTGATTTTTGCACACTGATTTTGTATCCTGAGACTTTGCTGAAGTAGCTTACCAGCTTAAGGAGATTTTGGGCTGAGACGATGGGGTTTTCTAAATACATAATCATGTCATGTGCAAACAAATAATTTCACTTCCTCTCTTCCTATTTGAATACCCTTTATTTCTTTCTCTTGACTGATTGCCCTTACTGCCAAGTGTTTTTTAAATTAAAATTGTTATTTATGTATTAAAGTTTTAGTTCAAAATTTCATAGATTTTGATTGGCTTATTCCAAAGCAGGTTTTTTTCCACAAAACCTGTTATTTTTTCCATGTAGGATACAACATTTTTCAAAGTATATTTGATATAATAGCAGAAATGCATGTATCTGCAATTTCTGGCAAGAATAAGGTTCTCAAAAATATTTACTAATTGGGAACAAATTATAACTGTTAGTATTGTGTTCCTTGAACTTTTTGTCTGAGTGTCTCTTAGTCATGGCTGAACTCAACTTCTCACTGGTTTCTGAAATATTATCCACCTTGACAATCCCAGTTTCCTTTTGAAATAAACCATTTCTGTTTTTTATTATGTTTTATTCTCTTCTCAGTCAAAACTCTTAATACCTGTGTGTCTGTGTTTCCCATTAGACTGAGTACAGCTGAGTCATGTACCTGGTAAGCTCTCAACAAATGCAAGTGGTTGAATGAAGGATTCAGAGTTGAATGAATGTTTGTATCACTTTCCAACTTAGAATGTTAATAGAGATAGAAAAATGGCAATATTTTTCTATCAACAACCTTCTATGATCCTGCAGTGAAGCTTCTTCTAATAATGTCTAGAATTTATTTAGCAATAAATATGGGCTAATGTATTATAATCCTTGGATTCACCATATCAAGGAAGTCCTTTTTTTTTTTTTTGGAGATAGAGTGTCGCTCTGTTGCCAGGCAGGAGTGCCATGGTGTGATCTCAGCTCACTGCAACCTCTACCTCCTGGGTTCATCTCCTGCCTCAGACTCCCAAGTAACTGGGAATACAGGTGCGTGCCACCACACCCAGCTAATTTTTGTATTTTCAATAAAGACAGGGTTTCATCATGTTGACCAAGGCAGTCTCAATCTCTTGACCTCATGATCCACCCACTTTGGCCTTCCAAAGTTCTGAGATTACAGGCATGAGCCATTGTGCTCAGCCAAGGAAGTACTTTTATTATCCCCATTTCATAGATGAGGAGACAAAAACTGAAAGAGATTAAATTATTGCCCAGTATCAACTAGCTAGATGACAGAGCTGGAGTTTAAATGTCTCGGAAGTCTGCCTTCAGAGCCTAACCCTTAGCCGGCATGCTCTAATACCTTCAAATTACAGCAAAATGATTTCACTGTCAATGTAATGCAGAGGTACATGCACGTGTTTGTATGCACAAGTGTGTGAATGCTGTGTTTCATCATAACTGAAAATATTAAAGGATCCATTACTCCAGTATGCTGCCCTCATTGAATGTAACTGAAGACTCCCTCTATGGAAGAACCAGAAGACTTATTTTAACTGTGTGCAGACTTAGAGACTTCTTTTGTCCATAACTTATTCAGAGTTGTAGTTTGCAGTCCTTAGTTAGCCTAACCAATGGAACCACCCCACCTTTTTAGAACTTAAAAAACCCTTACTTCCCTGCCTTTTTTCCTCCTCACCATTCTGTGAATGTCTTTTCTGCTTTGGGTTCTCCTTCCTGATATGGTATTAAACTCAAAAACAAGTCCTTCTCCTCCTTCTCCTTCTCCATTTCTTTCTTTTACGCCTTTGGTGGTCTTTGGTTTATTCTTTGAAAGTGTGCAGTGCTGTGGGAGAATATTACAGAAGTCCATTTACCAACATTGGATCCCAAACTCCAGTTTTTGAAACTGTGTGTTCTTTCAACCTCAGACAAATAATTAGACAAATTCACCTTGCTTCAAAAATATCATAAACCTATTATCAATTAAGACTTGGGAGTAATTATATAAATTAGTGACAGGATGACATAAAAAATTGTTTAATGTAGAGTTCATGTTCTATATAGAAATTTATGTTAATAGAAAGCAAGTCAGAGGCCAGGTGCAGTGGCTCACATCTGTAATCCCAGCACTTTGGGAGGCTGAGGCAGGAGGATCACAAGGTCAGGAGATCGAGACCATCCTGGCTAACACGGTGCTAGTTTATGCTCTACTAAAAAATACAAAATTAGCCAGATGTGGTGGCACATGCCTATAGTCCCAGCTTCTGGGGAGGCTGAGGCAGGATAATTGCTAGAACCTGGGAGGTAGAGGTTGCAGTGAGCCAAGATTGTGCCACTGCACTGCAGCCTGGGTGACAGAGTGAGACTGCCTCAAAAAAAAAAAAAAAAAAAAAAGGAGGCAGATCAGTAAGACTTTACTTACTGGAGGCCCTTTGGGAGCCTGTTCTGAATAATAAAGGAAGACTCAGATAGTTTATCAATGGTTTATAAGTTATTTGTTCTCCAAAGTGTGGTGGGGCTGAGCATATTTGAAAATAAATTGTTCTCTTAAGTAAGCAAAGATAAACTACTCCAAAATGTTTCCCAACATAAAACCCCCAGATTATCTGGGTTATTCCAATCATTTGCACAGCCGACTTTTTATGCATATGCTTCTATTGATTTTTTGCCCAAATAATTGCGAGCTCAATGTTAGAGAGTCTGTGTTCTTAAGGTGTACCTTGCATGTTATACAGAAAGTGGAGATTGTGTATATGACAGAGGACGAGCATATAGGAACACATGTGTATGCATATATAATAGTAAAGGTTTCTGCATTCTGTAAAACGTATTCTTGTATATAAGCGTTAAAATGAAGAAACCTGAGGAAATAACACCCTTATGTAACTCCCCTCTGCACCTTTCAGAGAGGTCGTTTTTTGTGTATATTTTCTTTGTAGATCTGTATTGATTGTCTTGTGATAGTATTCAAAGTTTTTCAAGCAGTTTGAATAAGTGAGGAAAAAAGAGTGGGAATAAGGACAAGTGGGTATAGTCTGTGATTTTGAAGGAAATCAGAAGGAAACTTTAAAGATGTTTCTCTAATTTTGGATGTAGAAGGAAACGGTACCCTTTACAATTTGTTATTCTTTGAACCTGATAGTTCAGAGTTTTTTTCCCCCTTTTAAAATGGATAATTTATAAATGAATGCTCCCAAAGGAACTTTAAAATCAAAAGAGAAAATTTGTTTCTTGAAAGTTGTTTTGTCACCAGTACCTTTTAGCCTAAGTATTTTTTCAACTCTGATAATTACTTGATTTTAAAATTCCATATGCTGAAAGTCAAGAATATGCAAGTGTCTGTGGGAGAAATGAACATGGTGAGGGTCTCTTGAGGGCAATAATTCAGCTGTGTTTCTCATGGATATAGATCATTACTTTCAATTATGCTTATATGTCTCAATTTTAGTATTTGGGTGAGTTGGAAAAAGAAAAAAACAGTGCTCACCCTGGCTCTTCTCATCATCGTGTGCTATGTCTGGTGCTCTGTGTATGCCCAATCTGACTTTATTCTTAGGACAATCCTGAGAAGAAGGGCAGACCCTCATTTTACACATGGAGATGGAAAGGCAAAGAAACAGTAGGGAACTTACCACATTCACAACAAATTTAAACAGTTTTTATGACTCCTTCAAACTCCTGCTGCAATAGCAGCAGTTCTCAAATTGGAATAAACGTTAGAATAATCAGTTGGAGGGTTTATGGAATAGATTGCCAGACCCCATCGTCAGACTTTCTGATTCAATAGATCTGTGATGAGGCTGATAATTGGAAGGTCTAATTCATTCCCAGGTGATATCAATATAGTTATTCAACATCAGTGCATACCATACCATAGGATCTCTAAACCTCCATCAATAATGCCCTGTTAATAAAAAGTGAATATTCAGTGCCTGAGTGAAACAATAAAAACCATGTCCTGTTGTACATTTTGCTCCTCACATTCAGATACATGTACCCTCTGGGAATGAGATGATTTGCCTAGGGTTGTCAAAGCTACAGGGTAAACATGATGCATTCTCAAAGTGCCTGTTTGCCCTGACGGTAAATAGTTTAGCATGCTATTTTTATATTAAAACAAATACACGGCTATGTTATGGAATAGAATACAAATTCACATGGATTTTTAAATAAAACTCTATGTTTCAAAGAACTGTTGCCCTTCAGGTAGACTGCTTGAGGCTCTGCTTCAAGTCTCAGAGGGTACCTGTTTGCTTTCCTCTGGCAGGAAGAAGGTTTAGCTGAGAAAGAAAAAAAAAAAAACAAGGCTATTTTACATCGATATTAAATACCTTCTTGAACTGAGAGTTTCTGTCTCAGGATTCAGATTTTAGCCTCCTCCCTGACCTTATAGTGATTGCTCCTCAGGGTTTAGCCTTTAGGACCAGGAACATCAACCTTTTTCTGAGGATATGTAGAAACTCTAGCATTAGAGATAACACTTCTGTTTAACTCTGAATGCTAGAAACTACAAATACAACAAAAAATAAAAAACAAATATGAAAACCCTACAAATACAGCAAATAGAGTCCTATCTCTTGGTACACATTAGTTCCTAAGTCAGGTGCCACCGCCCTAGACTGTGTTGTCCATCTGAAGTGAGTGGCCCTATTCTTTTTATTCCAAGCATGAGCATAGGGCTCTTTCTTTAGGTCCCCAATCCATGCCCTCACTTACAAGTTATCTCTTTTCTCCAGAGAAGAGGATCGCACACTAGGGCCCGTGGGCCAAATCAGGCGTGCCACCTGTTGTTGTATAGTTTGCAAGCTTAGAATGGTTTTATAATTTTAAATGGTTGGAAAAAAATCAAAACAGGAATTATGTTTCACAACACATGAAAATTATGAGAGGTTCAAATTTCTGTTATAAGAAATTCTGCTTGTGTAAGGAAAGTTTTCTTGAAACATAGCCTCAGTTCAGGTTTTTACTGTCTAAGGTATCTTTTCATGCTATCAAGTCAGGGGTGAATAGCTGGGACAGAGACCTCGTAGCTCACAAAGCCAAAAATATTTGCTTTTCAGCTATTTACAAAAGAAGTGTACAGATCACTGTTCTATAGGAGGCAGATGTATTTTGGCCTTTAGAGAACCTGTGCTGTCTTAGATCCAGACTCAAACCAGTTCCACTCACAGAACAGGTTCTCCCATTGTCTGTCCTTCCACCAAGGAAAGCATAGGTAACTAGTAGTTGTTTGATCGACTGTTAACACTTACCCAAAAATCCCAACCTTAATGTGTTCTGAAGGTAGGGTTTCCAGACCCAGAACTCAAGGCTTTTTGAAATGAGGGAGCAAAAAGTACCTTTTATTTATTTCTATGCCAGTATTTTTTAAAATCCTAAATTAATATGTCAGTACATTTTCTTGCACAGATTCTTAAAGCCTTTGCAAGAAAATGCTCTGAAAAACTAGAAATGTATATGAGGGTGTGCCCTTTATCCCACTGATATAGGAAAGTAAGCAAATAAAGAACTATGTGAATCTTCCTCGGTGGTGATGGTAGCAATGGTGTCACCTTTTGATCTTTTCTTTCTCCAAGGAGAAATATACTTATTCACTCACAAGTGCGTATCTCCATCCTGTATTCTTCCCAGAAAATAGAGCCTGAGTCAGGGCTTGCATGAAAACAGTTTATTATGAGAGGTGATCCAGGGAACAGGTGTAGGGGACTCAGAAGAGAAACACAGAAATGGAGGGAAAAGCCATGGAATGGCTACCTTTGTTTTTAGTTTCTTCCTTTTTATCCTTAAAAAACTAGCTTTATGGAAATATAATTTATATACTCTAAAACTCCTCCATTTAAAGTATAGAATTCAATGGATTCATATATATGTATGTATGTGTATATATGACATATATATGTGTGTGTGTGTATATATAAACATGTGTGTATTCAGAGTTGTACAGTGAATAACCACAATCAAGTTTTAGAATATTAATAACCTTTAAAAGAAACTCCATTGCCATGAACAATTACTTTCTATTTATCCCTCAATCCTTTCCCAGACACTGTAATCATGAATATATTTTCTATCTTTATGGATTTGCCTATTCCAGATATTTATGTAAATAAAATCCCATGAGACTGGCTTCTTTCACTTAGCATATTTTCAAGTTTCATCCATGTTGTAGCAAGTATCAGATTTTTCTGTCTTTTTATTGCCAAATAACATTCACTTGTATGAACAAAGTACGTTTTATTTATCCTCAAGTTAGTGGACATGGGGGTTGTTTCTAATTTTTGGCTATTTTGAGTAATGCTGCAAGGAACATTAGCATACAAGTTTTTAAAATATAGACATATGGTTTTAATTCTCTTGGGTGTGTACCTAAAATGGAATTGCTAGGTCATATGGCAACTACATTTTTAACCTTTTGAGAAATAGTCAAACTGTTTTCCAAAGTGGCTGTACCATTTTACAATCCAACTAATAATGCTTGAAGTTTCAATTTCTTTACGTCTTCAGGAACACTTGTTATTACCTAACTTTTAAATTTTAGCCATTGTGTTCATCCATTTTGCCTTGCTATAAAGGAATACCTGAGACTAGGTAATTTACAAAGAAAAAAGGTTTATTTGGCTCACAGTTCTTCAGGCTGTACAAGCATGGCACCAGCATCTGCTTGGCTTCTAGTAAGGCCTCAGGAAGCTTTTACTCATGATGGAAGGCAAAGGGAGAACAGGCATGTCACACACCAAGAGAGGGAGCAAGAAAGAGAGGAGGAGGTGCCAGGCTCTTAAAAACAGCTTTTACATGAACTAGTAGAGTGAGAACTCACTCATTACTGCTGGGAGGGCACCAAGTCAGTTATGAAGGATCTGTCCTCATGACCCAAATATCTCCTACCAGGCCCCACCTCTTACACTGGGAGTCACATTTCAACACGAGATTTGGAGGGGACAAACATCCAAGCTATGTCAGGCATCCTCATTGGTGTGAAGTGGTATCACACGGTTTTGCCATTCCCTGCTGGCTAATGATATTGAGAATCATTGCACATGCTTATTGACCATTTGTATATATTTGGAGAAATATATATTCAAATCCTTTTCCCTTTTGTAATTCAGGTTGTCTTTTTACTATTGAATTGTAAGTGCTTTATGTATGTTAGATATAAGTACGTTATCAAATATGAGTTGTAAATATTTTCTCTTACTCTATGCATTACTTGTTCACCTTCTTGATGGTATCCTTGAAGCACAAAGTTTTAAACTTTTATGAAGGCCAATGTATCTATTTTTCTTCTGTCACTCGTGCTTTTGGTGTTAAATCTTTTTTTTTTTTTTTTTTGAGACAGAGTCTCCCTCTGTCACCCAGGCTGGAGTGCAG
>NW_012119154.1:1402866-1436107 GCF_000951035.1 Colobus angolensis palliatus
TTTTATAGTTTTAGGCCTTACATTTAGGTAGATCTGTGATCCATTTTGGATTAATGTTTGTGTATGGTGTGTAAGGAACGGGTTCAACTTTATTCTTTTAAATGTGTATCTCCTGTTGTCCCGGAAAGATTTGTTAACATACTCTTCTTTCTTTTATTGAATCGTCTTGGCACCCTTGTCAAGAATCAATTAATCATAAATATGAGGACATATTTCTGGTCTCTCAATTTTATTCCATTGATTTGTATGTTCATGTTTATGCCAGTGTCACACTATCTTTATTATTATAGTTTGGTAGAAAGTTTTGAAATTGAGAAGTTTGAGTCCTTCATCTTTTTTCATCTTTTTCAAGATTGTTTTGGCTATTCTGTGATGCTGGAATTTCCAAATGAATTTTAGGATCAGGCTGTTCATTTCTTCTGTAAAGAAGCCAGCTGGGCCGGGCGCGGTGGCTCAAGCCTGTAATCCCAGCACTTTGGGAGGCCGAGACGGGCGGATCAGGAGGTCAGGAGATCGAGACCATCCTGGCGAACACGGTGAAACCCCGTCTCTACTAAAAAATACAAAAAAACTAGCCGGGCGAGGTGGCGGGCGCCTGTAATCCAAGCCACTTGGGAGGCTGAGGCAGGAGAATGGCGTGAACCCGGGAGGCGGAGCTTGCAGTGAGCTGAGATCCGGCCACTGCACTCCAGCCCGGGCGACAGAGCAAGACTCCGTCTCAAAAAAAAAAAAAAAAAAAAAGAAGCCAGCTGGCATTGGGATAGGAATTGTGTTGATTCTGTAGATCACTCTGGTGAGTATTGTCGTTTGAACAATATTCAATCTTCTAACCCGTGCACATGTATGCTTTTTCAGTTATTTAGCCTTTCTTTAATTTCTTTGAACAGTGTTTTATCATTTTCAAAGTATAAGTTTTGCATTGCTTTTGTTAAAATATTTAAAGCATTTTATTCTTTTTGATGCTGTTGTCAATGGAATTGCTTTCTTAATTTTATTTTCAGATTGTACATTGCTAAGTATAGAAATACAACTGTATTTTGCAGCATATCAACATTGTACTATGCAACCTTGCTGAACTTGTTTCAAATTATTTTATTTTCTTGCCCAGTTCCCTTGCCTTTGACCTGCAGTACAATGTAGAATAGATATGGGGAGAGTGTAGTCCTTGTCTCATTCTTAAAAGCTCTTATTTTCCACCATTAAGTTGGATGGTAGCTATAGATTTTTTATATTAATTGATGTACTTTATCAGGTTGAGAAAGTTCCCTTCCATTCCTAAATTTTGAAGTTTTTAATCCAGAAAGAGTCTTGGATTTTGCCATATGCCTTTTCTGCATCTGTTGGATGACCATGTTTTTCACCTCCTTTTATTTTCCCCATTGATGTAGTGTATCATGTTGATTGATTTTGAGATGTTAAACCAAACTTAGATTTTTTGGGGATATATCCTACTTGGTTATGATCTGCAATAATTTTCATATGCTGTTAGATTTGGTTTGACAGCATTTTGTTGAGAATGTTAGCATCTGTATTTATAAGAGATATTGGCATGATATTTTCTGTTTTTGTGATGTGTTTTCTGGTTTTGGTATCAGTGTAATAACTGGCCCCATAGATTGCCTTGAGGAGTAGTCTCTCTTCTAATTTTTGGAAGAGATTGTGAAGAATTGATATTATTGCTTCTTTAAATATTTGGTAGTTTATAAGTGAAATAATCTGGAAGGGCACATTCTTGAGTTGATCAGTGATGTAAGCCAACTTGGCTGGGTTTGGTCATATCCCTCTGAAAGATGAGGTGTACTGTATTTCAGAATTGCCCACCAGAGGGGCAGAAAGTGGGAGCATTTATCTACTCACCTGTCCCGTCCCCTGTTGTTCAATAGTTTCCTTGTAAAATGTTGGTTCCCTTGTGTTTTCAGAATTTCATTGTGTGAGTGTCAAGTGAATTCTTGTAGATACAAAGTCCAAAAAGCTGTAGTGCAGCTTAAGTGAGGTGCTGTTATGTATAACAGCATGAAGCTTGTTGTGGCACCAATGGCTGGAATAAATGGTTGGAGGAAAAATGTGAATTAGGGTATAAGAGTCCCCATTTATTGATGGGCAATACATTCTAAGAACCAAGTGGCTGCCTGAAACTGCAGAGAGTAAGAAACTGTATATATTTTGTGCTTTGACCTGATAACTGAGATGTTTACTAAGTGACTAACAGGTGGGCACTATATACAATGTGGATATGTTGGACAAAGTAATGATTCACATGTTCAGTAGGATGAAGTGAGATGGCATGAAATTTCGTTATGCTACTCAGAATGGTGTACAGTATAAGACTTACTGTTTATTTCTGGAATTTTTCATTTAGTTTTTTTCAGACTGAAGATAAGGGAGAACTACTGTAGTGCATTCATTGAAGCATTTCAGTCTGCTTGTGCCCTTCATTATGTTCAATCAGTCATGAAGACTGCAACATTTGTGGTTACCTCCCAAATCCACAAAGGAATAAAATGAGGTTAATGGGACAAGATTCAACTTCTACAACTCTGAGATCATAATTAGTATTCATCTCTTTTCTTGACCTGTAATTCCGCATTTCCCTCACCTTCATTCAGCACTTCAGTGCAGATAATATGCTGGCCTTGTAGGGTAACTCAAAACTTCGTCACTATGGAATATGAGGACTTGATTGTTTTGCCTCTGTTGAACTATGGTTTCTGCAATTCTCCACTTACAATTATTACACAGCATAGAAACACTAAGAGATGCCTCAGAGAATCCCCTCGGTACCATATGTACTCATTCCTCCCTGGTGTTGTATAGAGACAGCCCTATCTCCTTAAGCTTACGGGGTCAATTATGGCTGCCAAGATAACTCGTTTCCTTTCTTAATGCCCTACACTCATGAGGAATCCCAAATGGCAAGGTAATAATTGCAGATTCAAGTTCAGTGGATTCTAATCCAGCAAAGTCTAAAGTTTTAGGGATATAAAGAACAACTCTAAACACTGGAAACTGGAAGTGATACCAAACATTGTCTATCTACTTGTTCCCCTTGTTATTTTGGCCAGTTGACCCTAGCTTTTAGGGGAAAACCACTGTGTGTATCCCCCATTACTTCCAGGTAAAATTTCAGAGCTCATTTTCCCAAACTCATTGGACGTTGTCCTGAGATGGGTCTTATCTAAACTTACCAATCATGCCATTAGATGGACTGCTTCTGAATGATCTAATACATGTAGAATTAGTGGATCAAGTGATCAAATGCCCATCAGTGTACCTCCATTACCATAAAATAGGTCCCTTAGTTGGTGATCATTACTGCAATATGATGCTATAAATGAGGAGTTCTAGAAGTCTTTGAATAGTGGTGCTGACAGGAAATGCAGACCAGGCAGACACTCCCATATCTGGAGCACAGATCAATTCCAGTAAGTAAAATTCCAAGTAGAACTTGTCTAATAGTAAGTTGCTCAATCTGCCGGTAAGTGGCTGGCTGGTTTCCACAGTGCCATTGTGAGAGTTCAGCATCAGAATCTCGGCAGGTTGAACCCTCAGCAGTGGCCTTGGTAAGAGGATTCCCACTGTCTTTTGCCCATTTGTAAGCTTTAATCCTGCTACTTTGTTCAAGACCCCTTTTTGTAAGCACTGGGTATAGTGCTTACTTTATAGTGAGCTATAATATAAAACACAAGTAGTAGTATGTTTTGTATCCTCTCCAATAGATTGCCCCATCCTTATATTTCTTTGTCTCTGATCTTTTCATCTTACTCTTTGTAGGCAGCTGACCAATAAGATAAGTCATTCAGCAATGCCTGGAATTGAATGTTACCCTACACTTGAGGTCATTTCTTCTTCCACACAATATGAATGACTTCATGTACTCTCCTTATCTGCTCACTGGAAGGATTTTCCTTCACCATGTTCCCTCAAGGTCAGCTATGACTGGGACTGCTGTGCTTCAGCGTTGTCAGCTAACTCCAATATGTAGAGCTGCTCCCTCGGAGAACCAGGCCTAAATATTTTTCTCCACTAACAGGTAATCATAGAATCTCTGCCCCCGCCCCTCCCTGCCCTGAGACCACATGTATGAATTGAGAGAGAGGTACATTTCAGGAAGAGGTACAATTTGGGTAGAGGTAGGATCTCCAGGAGCCTGGGCCACTTCTTTATCTAAGTTACTTACACCTTCAAGACCTGGGGCCTTATCCTGAACATCCTATTTCCATTATATGATGGGTTACTGCTATAGCCGTTCAATATTGTGATTTGGAGGATCTGATAATATCAGCTCCAAATGGATAATTCTAGACACGTAATTATTTGGTGTCTTTTGAAAAGGCTCTTAAAATCTACTGGGGTCCTTAGCACTATAAGAACTGTTTTTCCAATGATGACTAGTTTTTTCCTGCAGAAGGCATGGCTTTAGAACACAGGGGCTATGCACTTGACTCTTCTGCTGAGGCTTGTCAAGGGTAATGCCCTGTATTTGTATTCAATATGGATGCCTATAGCACCATTACATCTGTTGGGACATATGATCTTAGTGGCAGGACACCTTTCACTGTACCTGGAACTGCTGCAGAATCTTCTCTTGCTTTGAGCACCACTGAAAACTGGCATCTTTCCGAATCACCTGATTAATGACTCACAGCAATATCCCCAAGTGTGGTAAATGCTTTACAATTCAAGCAGGTTCACCAAATACTGTACATTGTTTTTAGAGCTGTGGCATACAAGGTGCCACAGCTTGTTCTTTACTTGGGAGAGGATATCCTTACATGCCACAGACTAGTAGGCATTTTTCCTGCTCCTAGTAATAGTATGGTCTGATCTCTGTAGTCACAGAACTTCGCAGGTCAAGACACCCAGGTTGCTACTTTGGCTTTGCTTTCCCTCACAATAATTTCATCCGTCTTGCTTCTGTCTGTTAAGTAATGCCATATGACCTCTGTTATTGTGGAACCCCATTGTCCTTATTGAAACTATAAATCCAAGATCTGTGTCAGCATCTCCAACTGTTAACTCTATCTTGCAAAGTATAACATTCAGGAGCTTTATATAGAAGCTGCTCTTTTCTTCAGTGGTGTAACTTCTGAGCTACCAGCTGACCCTATCACCTGAGTTTATCTTTATGCCCATCTGGGGTGGTAAGACACACATGAAGATGCACATCCAGGCTGCTATAACAAAATATCTTAGAATGAATATAAACAATGGATATTTATTTCACATGTGTCCTCACATGGCAGAAGGGAAAAACAAGCTCCCTCAAGCCTCTTGTTATGTCATTAATCCCATTCATGAGGATGCAGCCCTCATCACTTAATCGCCTCCAAAAGGCACTCCTCTTAATAGTATTGCATTGGAGATTAGTTTTCAACATATGAATTTTGGGGGACATACACATTTAGACCATAGCAGGTATCATAAGCTTTTTGAATCTTCTACTAGAATCTTCTACTGAAACACCTGCAAGCCACTGGGAACCAGTTGGGGATGGTAGCAGCATCCTACTTTTCCAATATGCCACAGTATGGCTTCCCTGTGCTCTGAAAATGTACAGTACTTTGGCAAATCTCCTGCTTTCAGAAATCTCCAGAATAGAAACAAGTCAAGCCATCTACTCTTCTTGTCTCTTGGGATTAAATCCAAGAGGAAGGAAGGTAACACTAGTTATTTACTGGATCTCATTCTCTCTATTTTTCTAAGATTTTCTTCCTCTTCCCCAGCTCAGAGCTTATTTAGCTCACATTTGGGGCATATGCATGGAGCTATTACTAGTGCTTACTAATACTTAGTTCTGTTCTCCTTCTGGACATATGAGAAATGGAACTTTCCAGTCTCTGTGCTGTTAGGCAGAGCTATTTGACTAGTTCTGGCCCACAGCCTGTGGTCAGATATGATGCATGCCACATTTGAGCTAAGCTAGTTGTATTAGTCTGTTTGGGGTGCCATAACAAAATACCACAGACTGGGTGGCTTAAACAACAGACATTTTATTTTCTCATAGGTGTGGTGAAAAGTGCCAGCAAATTTAGTTTCTGGTCAAGACTTTTTTTCTTGGTTTTTAAATAGCCACTTTCTTGCTGTGTCCTCACATGGCCTTTCCTCTGAGCATGTAGAAAGAGAACAAGAGATCCGATGTCTCTTTCTCTTCTTATAGGGGTACCATTCCTGTAAGATTAGTGTTACATCCTTATGACTTTATTTAACTGTAATTGTCACTGGTAAAGTGAGTTTTTTCCCCACTTTGTATTGGTCACAAAGACCATGCAATTAGAAAAAGCAATACAGTTTTATTCCCTAGCCAGAGAATGGAGAAAGGGAACACTCACTCTATATGTACCTACTCCCCAAACAACAAAAGGCATATTGGGTTTTTAAGGATAAGGCATGGGGCGGGAGAGGAATGTTAGCATGTGCAGGGTGGGACTCCAGGTGCATAAGCACAGTTCATAAACATGTCTTCATACATCACACGTACACAGAATGGAGGAGATTTTCTTTTAGGAAACAAACTTTTAACATTATAATCATATGTTAATGATTCGAAGACAACCAGGGATTGCGGTTCCAGTTTGCACCAGTTTCTCAGCATCTTAGCTTCCTCTGGCAGCTGGTCAGGGCTCAAGAAGCTCTGGTGCCATCCTGGGCCATCTGGTTTCTTTAAGCAGCTGTGCCTCTAGATAAAGGGACTAAAGAAAAACATTAAGTAAAAGGAAACATTCCCAGTTATCTCAACAGGTCTTCCCTGGTAACTTAATTTACCTCCTTGACAGTCAGTCCTGTCTCCAAATATGGTTCATACAGGTCAATACTTGAAACGACCTTAAAGAGCCAATGGGACTACAGGGAACTTGGCTGAGTAAGAAACAATATATATTTAAATTGTGGAAATTTGGGGGTTATTTATTAGTGTAGCACAGCCTATCCCATCCTGACTAATACAAGGGGAAAATACCTGCTGGTATGTATTTGCTTCATAATTCTTTCTGTCTCATGATTATCAAAGGGTCCTTTAGGAGATTTTATTTCCATCTTTCTGTATATGAGTGATCACATGGAAATAAGACATATGTTTTGAAATTTCAGTTAGTTCTGTTACCATAAATTCATATTTCATAAGTCACCCAGAATTCTCATGTTTCCTTTTTCCACGCAGGGGTTGATTTAGTGTTTCTAGTTATTTTAAAATAATTGGTAATATTTTGCATATTGCTTCCCCCCCATCATCACATAGTTTTCATAAAGATTGTTTTATTGGTTCCACAAATATTTCAGTCTGAGAGATGAAAGTAAAAGTTGTAGGCCCCCAGCTCATTGAAAGGACCATCTGTTGACCAAGGGGACCCCAGAGTAAACTTGAGTTCTCAGCAACAAGGACAGGTGGTCAGACATGCCTTGTTATACCCCCTCCCTGGCTAACCATCATTAGCCTTTCTTTCCTAAGAAAGTGGCACCTTCAGGACTCCACACTGGTATAAACCAACCACCTGACATGGCCTCTCCTTTTTCATCTAATAAGAGACCACAAACCACAGAGTTGTCCTGGCCGGTCTACAGAGAATGCACAGTAAGGGTTTTCGTGTCCTCTGCTTCACGTTTTTATGTCAGAACTTGAAAACTGCACCCTTAGATCATGCTAATGCCGCCATTTTTTGTACATGGGATTCATAAAGGGACATGAAGCTCAACTGCTCATGTACCTATTTCTCTTTCATAAATATTCATGACTCCTCCTATAGCTTATTAAATACATCCATAAGCCACCCTGCTCAGCGTAAATTCCTGTTCCCTTTGCCCCTCCCTTTGCCCCTTTGGTGTCCGTTTCCGGCTTCTGGCCGAAGGCTATGCTTCCCAGCCTGTCAGAAAGGCCACCCGGCAGGCTACAACTTTTTATGAGAAATAAAGCTCTCCTTTCCAAGTTTATGAACCTCATTCCTCTTCAGTTGACAAGTTCAAAGGCTGAGATACTCTAATTTTAGAGACATTCAACTTATTATTTTATGTATAATTTTGTTTGCTAATGAAAAGTCTTTATATCATTTATATTGAAAGCAATGCCTCTTCTGGGTGAATTATCAGAGTTAAAAAATACACTTTTTAAAAATAAATGTGAAATAATGCTATGTTCAGATTTATTAAGCAATTATATCTTTAATATCTCAAATTATTGCATTTTGCACACTTTCTCTAGCATTGGCTCTAAGGTAGCTTTATTTATGTGCTACTTTCATGTACACAGAGCTTTCTCATAGAATGACTTTTGTTGAACAAATAACTAAAAGTTCCTACCCTAAGGACCTGGAGTCTGCAGGCAAGTCACCTAATATAAGAGAAAGAATAAAAGAGCAAGTATTGTGTGTGGGTTGGGGTTACGATATCTGGAATGATCAGCAGGAGCAAAGCTATGCTTTCATCCCAGTGACACACAATTGATGCAATGATCCAATGATTTAACATGTAAAATGAGACATTTAGCAACAAAAGAGACCATTAAGAAGTCACCTGTGAGTCGTTACAGTAGGCCTTTCCCTCTTAAGGATGGCCTCAACCTTGTAGCAAGGAGTGACAAAGAAATGGTTTACCCTTCAGGAGATCTTAGGCATTCAGGCATGACTTAGGCTAAGCTATTTTTTAATGCTTTTATGTGGTACCTGAAGGGAACACAGGAAGACAGAGAAACAAATACAGTCAGCTTTCTGTCGCCACTGATGACAACACCATGTCCAATTATAGCCCTCCAAGAGATCTCTAAAATTGTATTTCTAAAATGGTCATTTATTAAAAGCTTAAGACTCTTCTGATAAATAAACTGGGATGTTCTGTCATACATCTTACAGGGCCAAAGGAGGCTGTGTTTGTGCTCAATGTAAGAGCAAGGAAGGTGCGGGAAGATGAGGGGGATGAGGCACAGGAGTACAGGGCTGTAATTCAGCTAGGTGAGTAATGAAATGACAGGCTGGAAGGCAACTTCATTATCTGCGGCGCTGTGTATCCATCCATCTGCAGGAAGTGAAAGCTCAGAGAGATAGCAGGAGGCATGTAGTGGGAAAGGTAGTGACATGGGATGGTTGAGTGGATGGTCTTGGGAGTTAGAAAAATTTAAGTTTAAATTCTGGACTTAGTCATTACTAACAGAGAGTTTGAGGACAGTTTACTTAATTTCTCTAAATCTTATTTTTCTAATCAGTAAAATGGGAATGAGAATAATGTTCTGCATAAGGTTTTTTTTTTATGTATTCTATAAAATAATTTGGATGAAGTACTGAGCATAATGCCTGACAATAATCACAGTAATAATAACAGTCATTCATTTCCGGGACCATCTGCTAAGTGCTTTATATATTATCATATACAATCTTCCATTTCCAGTTGATATGGTTTGACTCTGTGTACCCATCCAAATCTCATGTCGAATTGTAATCCTCACTTGTAAGGAGGGTCCTGGTGAGAGGTGATTGAATCATGGGGGTGGACATCCCCCTTGCCGTCCTCATGATACAGTTCTCATGAGATATTGTTGTTTAAAAGTGTGAAGCACTTCCCCCTTCACTTTCTCTCTTCTGCTCTGCCATGTGAAGATTGTTCTTGCTTCCCCTCTGCCTTCTGCCATGATTGTAAGTTTTCTGAGGCCTTCCCAGACATACCTTCTGTACACCCTGTGGGACTGTGAGTTGCTTCAACCTCTTTTCTTCATAAATTACCCAGTCTCAGGTAGTTCTTTATAGCAGTGTGAGAACAGACTAATCCACCAACCTAAGAAATCCCTGCAAGATAGCATACCCTTTGCAAGTGAGAAAACCGAAGCAATATGAAGTTCAGTAACTTGTTCAGGGACACACAGGTAGTAAGTGGGGTACCCTAGATTCAAACTCAGTTTATTTAGTTACAAAACTAACCTTTCTTGTACCATACTACAAATAGGCTGAATAAATATTCGATACAGTCAAGTAAGAGAGGCATTAGTTCAATTGAGATATTGATAAAAATATCTTTCCTATAACCCCTGTGGTTGGAGGAATGCAGAAAGATGTGTATTTTGTATGTTGGCCACTTGAATGGATTACAGTCTGGCAGATGATTTAGAGGAAGTATCAAATAATTAATAGTGGGTGTTTCAATGTATAAAGTCAAATGACAAAAGTATTTACCATCTTTCTCAAGTATGCCAAGATTAGTTGAGACAATACATACATGAATGACAAAATGCCAGACATCATGATATGGCTAATGATAACCATTATGATAGAGATTCTATAATTTCAACCAGTTTTTCTAAAATCAGATATACTCAGCCACTTTAGTCCTTTAGGGCCTATGTGGTAACATCAGACAACTGGATAAATTATTTTATATGAGGGTTATTTGCTTCTAAATTACAACTGTCCAAGATGGTGATATAATCATCACTTAGAAACTAAGGGACTGTCATGCTAGTTATGATGCTGCTCAGAGGCTGAGGGGTATATAGGGAAGAGTTAGTCAACATGATTTGTAGGCATGGCTCTGCTATTCATTAGTTGTGTTTACAGTCATCAATAAGTTATTTATTGGATACTGGATCTAAACTTAACAAAGACCCAGTCCTTGCACCAAAGCTAATAGAAAAAGAAGAAAAACTCATAAGCAAATAACAAAAGCTCTAGCTATGAAAGAGTGTGGTCTATTTAGATTTACAAGGATAAGGTGAATTCCGTATCTGGGAAACAATAAAAGGATTTATTGGGACCATTCACTTTCACACACATTTTGAATGTGTGTGTGTGTGTGTGTGTGCACGCGTGCACATTATATTCGTAGGTAATGGGTAGGAAAGAAAAGGAGAGCGATGCCTGCCCTCAAAGACTTCATAGAGGAGAATCATGTATTCATGTATTTAAAAAGATAAATTGCCATAGAGAGGTTTGAATGAAATAATAGGATGCTAGAGATTAGATTGAGAAGGAGAATTATTGGTCAGAATATTATATTAGTGGAGTTAGTTGTGAACCAAAGAAATTACCTGTGGATAACTTAAGCAGAAAAAGAAGTTACTGAGTCTACATTAGGTAACTCACTGAATTGCCTGGAAGGCAGAAAAACCAGGTTGGCAAAATATGCAGAAGTAAATGAAAGGTACATACCCCAAATTAAGTCTTGCCAATGAATCAATCTGGAGAGGATGCCTTTGCTATTATCATTGACTCTCAGTGCACCATCTTGAACTCTCCCTACCACTGGCACTGAATGCTGCTCATAACCCACTCTGGATTCAATGCCTTTGACAGGTACATTTAGAAATTTTTTTTTTTTTTGAGATGCAGTCTTGCTCTGTTGCCTAGGCTGGAGTGCAGTGGCGTGATCTCAGCTCACTGCAACTTCTGCCTCCCAGGTTCAAGCGATTCTCCTGCCTCAGCCTCCTGAGTAGTTGGAACCACAGGCATGCACCACTAAACCCAGCTAATTTTGGTATCCTTAGTAGAGATGGGGTTTCACCATGTTGTCTAGGCTGGTCTTAAACTTCTGACCACAGATGATCCACCTGCGTTGGCCTCCCAAAGTGCTGGGATTACAGGCATAAGCCACTGTGCCTGGCCGACAGGTATATCTTTTTAATAAAAGGTAGGTCACATGTTTTCTCCATAGTTACGAAGTAGGCTGGGAAAGTACGCCTTTGTCAGTTTCTATAAATGGAGCAGGTTATATTTCCTACTAATATTTATTGTAAATCATTCTAGAAAGGTAGAAAGGGTCTTCTGAAATTGGCCGGCCAAAAATGCATGTTGCATATAATAAAAGGTCATGTTTTCATCTTTACTGGTTTTCCTGCACCTATTAGTAAATAGATGTTTTATTATTTCATGCTTATGGAAAAATATATGTAAAGCCACCATTACATTCTATACTAACTGAGCAAAAGGAAATCTTCTGTGTCTGTGCTTCCATAGATGTGCATTTGTTCCCTATTTCTTCCTAAGCCAAGGATAAGACACTTACACAAGCTCCTGACTCAAAACATGGCTCTGTACCAAAGAACTAATAAGCAAGCGCAGGATTCTTTTGTGTCTTTTCCTTTCTTTTTTTGGAATAATTGCTTTCCCTATTTCTTTCTTACCAATTCAGCCAACACACTTTATCTCAAGGAAATTACATTAGCTCACATAGGTGTGTGAATAAGCACAATGACAGGAGTTTGTTTCAGCCAGCATTAGATGGGTATTGCAATTACCTGGGGAGAGAACGTTTCCCTAAATTCAGCAATGAATCCTTCTCAGATCAAAACAAGGATTACTTGGAAGATGGCTCTTGTGCATTAATACATATTGTGTTTTGGGAGCATATAACTACTTCTTACTATGTGGTAAAGTATTTTTTGGTTTTGAGAAAAACAAATATATCTTCACAATGATAGTGAGAAGAGAAAGGCTGAGTTTTCTGGTCAAAGAAAGGGGATTAGGAGCTTTTCTAGTGATGTGATTCAGACTGAAAAGGGAATGTTGTGGATGTTTTTGCAGCTTGAAAGAATATTCAACCAAGAGCCTTCATTTAGGATTATAACTAGAGCCTCCTTTCCTGACCATGTTCTGCCAGGCTCTCAGGTACTGTTTCTTTGGATTTCTCCTAACATGGCATACTTCACTTCGCTCTACAAGCTATCTCAGTTTTTAGTTTGCTTGTTTATCTAATGGTTAATAAACTTTTTGAGGTCAAAGAATGTGTACTTTCTGTCTATAACTCTTAGTGCTTATTGTAGCTCTAGCATCTAGTTAAGTCAGAAGCCAGAACATCGAAGGGATGAATGACTTGAACACAGAGAGCTCAATAATAACATGGAATTAAAGTCAGTATGTCTTTTTTATTTATATTTTAGAATCTATACAGTAATCCTCCTTTATCTGTGGTTTTGCCTTCTGAAGGTTCAGTTTCCTGTAGTCAATCGAAGTCCAAAAATTGTTAAATGGGAAATTCCAGAAATAAACAATTCATAAGTTTTAAATGGCTCACTGTTCTGAATAATATGTTGAAATCTTGGGCTGTCCCACTCCAACCCACCTGGGACGTAACTCATCCCTTTGGCCAATGTGTCTGTGCTCTTGCATATGTTACCTCCCTGCTAGTCACTCAGTAACCATCTCTTATTTGATCGACTGTCGCAGTATTGTAGTGCTTGTGTTCAAGTAATTCTTACTTTACTTAATAATGGTCCTGAAATTCAAGAGTAGAAATGTTGGCATATTGTTTTAAAGTACTGTTTTTTTATTAGTTATTGTTAATCTCTTACTGTGTCTAATTTGTAAATTATACCTTATCATAGACTACATATAGGACAAAACATAGTGTATATAGGGTTCAATAGCATCTGAGGTTTCAAGAATCCACTGGAAGTCTTGAAATGTATCTTCCTCAGATAAGTGGGGACTATGGGATGGACGTCAGTCGAATAATAGATTCTGAGGTTTTTTGGTTGTTGTTGCTTGCTTGCTTTCTTACATGATTTTCTTCAAGAATTTCTATAGAGTGTGCATATATATATAATTTTTATAATTATAAATACATGCAAAAGTAAAAAATATACATACTTTTAAAAAATGTAAACAATACCTTTTAAAAAGAAACATTGAGATTTTTAAAAGCAAAAATTTAAAATTCCTTAAAGATTTCAGTTGTGGAATAAGATTCTCCCCCAACCTCCTCCACTGTCAAATCGTAATATAGTTGTATTCACATGAAAGGAAGCCAGAATGAGCATGCTGGAAATATGGTGTAATACTAACAAATGACATGAGAAAGACAGAAATCTTTATTTTTATTTTTCATTTGACATTTTTTTGCCCAACTGGAAAGTAGAATAAAGGTTAATGAGAATATATGGAAGGCCAGGAAAGGAAAGACCACATTAAGAAGATACCTACATATGTCAAATGATTTCTAATATCAAGCCCAGATAAATTGCACTCTGGAGAGGAGACAAACTTCAAGAGCAGAGATGACAAAGTAAGTATAAGCCTCTAGCAAAGCTTATACTAGGCCATTTACAAAAAGAGAGGGAGAGAAAAATGGATTATGAATGTGGCAGATTTGTAAATTTGACAACAATTTCTGGGCAAAACAAACAAGTCAGAAAACATGTGGTTTTGAGTTCACAGAAAAAGGGCAACCACTAAATTTTAGAATGTGTTTTAAACGGATAAGCATACAATTTACTCTTGATTCCTTTTTTTGGGATAGGATTCTAGACTTCTGGATTAGGTGATTTAAAAAGCAAAATCAAAGTCTTTTCAAATTTGAGCAAGTCATTGAATGGTTTTTACTGATTTCTTGCTGATGAATTGGAGAGCTGTGAATAAAGAATGTGGGTCATGAGAGTTTACCTAGAAAGTGGCATATGAATGCCCAGCTTCACAGTCCTGTGTTTGTCCCTGTCCCTTTTAAAATGTTGTCCAACAACTTGCATGTGGACTGAAAAGTTACACAAATGCTTTGAAATGAAGGATCACATAATAAATATGGAATTCAAGACAAATTTAGACTGGTTGGAATAAACAGCTAAAACCAAGACGATTTTATCATGGACAAATTCAAATTCAATTGTTTAGGTTAAAAAAACAACAGAAACAGGAAGACTACTCTGGACCCATCTTAATATAAATATGAGCAAAATTTTATACAGAGAAAATCTCTTTACAAGACAACAGAGTGCTGTAGTTATTAAAACATTCTGATATCCTTTTGGATTGCAGTAATAGTGCGTTAATGTCAAGTCCACAGGAGCTGATGTTCCTAACCAATATTGTTTTCCTCAGTTCATACCAGAGTGTGGTATTGAGTAGATGTTCACTGATTCAAGGAAAGGGTGATTGAAGAATTTACGTACAACTAACAAAAAATCTCTGATGGTACTGGGGATATCTGGCTTATGGGAGAAAGATTTTAGGGACACCCTGATAATCTTTCTATATTTAAAAGGCTTTTATGTAGAAAAGAGAATAGATTAATTTTGTATTGTTCTAACAGGTAACAGAAACTGTCACAAGGATGGGGAATTCAATTCAGCATGAAGAACTTTTTAACTATTAGAACTGTGTGAAATTAGAGTAGAAAGCCTTAGGAGGCAATGAACACCTGTGATTTTGCATGGGTGTGTAACTGACAATGCTCTATGTAGGAATTTTTATGTGGAGGTAATATTGAGTTGAATTAGGCAGTCTAATGGCTTCTAAGCCTAAGGTGTTATGAGCTTATAGGTTCTGTTTGTCTTTACTTTTTAACTCCAAAGGCAAACTTTTAATATCTTAAAATCAGCCTTCTTGCATTATAAGATGTCTGGGTGAAGATAGTAAACAGAACTATTTAGGGAAGTTTAAATGCATTTAGCTTGCTATTCTTTGAAAAATCTTAGCTGAAATTGACATTAACCATGACATGTATGTTATCATGCCCGTCTCTATTGATGATTGTTGCTTTGTACTGCATTTAATGCTGTCATTCTTCAGAAGTTTCTTTCTTTTAACTTTCCTTAGAATTAGCTTTAGTGATGAATAAAACTTCAAATTTGTACAGTTTAATACACTTTTAAATAACTAGAGTAAGACTTTTATATTCTCATTTTAGGTATTATGCAGACTGTAAATGCAAATTTTTACAGCCTAGGTGTGCGGGCAATATTCTTTGGCAAGTTTACAATCTGCATTAATATTATAATTTCAGCTACATTTATTGAACCCCTACCCTTTGTGGGACAAACTTATGGTCACTTTGTGTGCTTTATCTCATTTAATCTTTACAAAAATCCTGTCATAGAGATAACACTCTCATGTTATCAAAGTTTTAGAGAATTAGTTATTTATCCATAGTGACTCAGAGCAAAAGCTTTATACCACTGTACCTCATATTACCAGAGAGTAGAAAGATTTATTTTGGATATACAAGAATCTGCCATTCCATTCCACTTTTTCTCTTTTCCAACCCAGGACCAGATACATTGAAAATTCCCTTTTATACTTTTCTTTTTTTCCCCTACCAGCTACACATTAAAAAATAAAAATAAAAAATAAATTTCTGTAATCATTTCTTCTACCCATCCTATTAATGAGTTTTAGTCCTAAACATGTAGGACTGCTTCCAAAAGTTAAGTTGATTTTTTTAATATTCTACTTAGTTGAGGCTAAACTATGCCATGTCCCAAACCATCATCCTTCCAGTGTTCTTAAAATGTCTCCAAGTCTTGCTTAAGACAATCAATCAACTGGGACCATTCATTGGAGTCCACAGTGGGTAGATCCCTGACCTAGTTCCCATGGAGACTAACCAAAGAAAAAGAAGATTGCTAGTTCACTGAAACACAAAGAGACATAAGAACACATTCAGAGGGATACATGGAGCAGGGATGAATTAATCGAACTTTAGGGCGTCAACCAGCTAATCTGTTGTATTTCTATGGGATATTGACTACCATAGCTGAGTGTATTATTAAAAGTTTTTCAATGCAAATGTTATAAAAGGCATTCTGCAGTGAGAGCAGATTCCCTGCCTTTGTATTTGTCCCGACCATGCAGGATTAGTCATTGATTTTAGCAACAAGGAACACATACAGTATCTTTACCTGCTGTTGATTGCCTCTCTCTTGTTCACCGCACAGACCATAGGAGGCAGCGAGGTCACATAGTGGGGTATGTTAATCCAACCAAGTAACTGAATACACAGCCAAACTTATTGAGACAGAGCTGTGACATTCCTGGAACAATTTTTTAATCCTGTTCTTGTTTATATGAGCGAATTTGCGTTCCTCATGGATAAATCCTTTGAGAGCAACTCTCATTGGATGCCCTATTGGAAAAGGGCCGATATTGTGTCTAAATCATTAATTCTTTATTAGTTTGGGAACCATAAACAATACTTTAGACAATGAAAACTTCTCTCTCTCTCTTACTCTCCATCTCTCTCCCTGCTTTTCTCCTTCAAGTATATGCACACTCCTACTATTCCTCAATTAAAATGGAGTTTGGCATGAATAAATAACTTCTAAAATCATAAAATGGGAAAAGTCCTCTCTATCCTAGAATTCTAGGGAGAATAATTATAAAAAAATTATTTTAGTGCGTGAGTACTCTGAATTTCAGCTGAAATGTCTTTAGCTAGAAGTCCCATGCATGTTCAGAGAGATGATTATCTGATTGGATACAGGTCTTGGCAGAAATCACTTTTCAGTTCAGACATGGGATGGCGACAGAGTCTCATTACGCTAATTTTATTTACAGGGCAGCCTGGTTTCCTGTGCTGTGAGCTGGGTGCTTATTCAGCTGCCTTGGCTTCGGTGGGTTTGCCGCACAGCGTATTTTTGTTTCCAAACTATTTTGGCCCTGGAAGGATGTCTGGCCTCATTTCACTTTCAGAACTCTGATGAAAGCCACAGAAGTTTCCAGGGAGCCAGAGCAGGCTACTTGTGGGGCCCTTCCTCCTACAGTGCAAATGGCTACTGGAGGGTGACTTATAATCTGGGAAGAGCCCCTGTATCTGAAGACTTTTACTTTTGCAGAGGAAAGAAATCCTCACTATACGTGGCATTGACCTCCCTGTTCTGCATCTCCAAGGCAGAACTTAAATCCCAGAGGGCCTGAGATCTGCTGCTTTTCTTATTAGTATGGGTAGATGTGGGGTCTTATTATAGCCTCCTCTCCTAACCCAGGATACTCTGTGTTAGTACTTATTACAAAGGGTGTGAGAAAAATGGGACAAGAATCTCAGTTTGACTTTGAGAGTGCTATTATTGTTTTTGCTCCACGTGGTCATTCAAATACTAATACTCATACATTAACAGGGTACCTACACACACAGTCTCTCATGTATGCATCACAACACATGGCTGAAGGAGAGGGAGATGGTGATGATATATGCCTATTTTAAAGAAGGCTTCAGAGGGGCCAAGTAAATTATGCAGGTCACACAGCTCAGAGTGTTAGAGCTGGAGTTTAAACAGAAGTCTGACAAATGATCATTGGTTACCTTTTTTGTGACTCAGAGAAATGGTCTTAGCCAAAATTAATATGTTTGCTATGTTAATCTTCAGAAATTACTAAATTAGTCACAATAAACATTGTTCACGTTTTGAAAACAATTATAGAATTGCATTTACTCAGATCACAAGATGATACCGATGATTGCTGAGAAATCAATAACTAAATTTAAGTTTACATGTTAACAAGGAAAATTAAGCATCCTTTCAAAATATTTGCAGCAGATAAAATTATATTTTGTGTTAGGTGTAGCTGCATTGAATATGCTGTAAATGAAAGGGATTGAGTTCTGCTAACATAAAAGTGGTAGTGCTGACAAGTGTTGGTTGGTTCTGAAAGCTGATGCATTTTCACTTTAGGACTGTACAGATGTATTTATTTATGCATATATAGGCCATGAAGTGTAACCAGAGCTAGTCTCAAACTAACTCAGACCATCAGCTCCCTTTACCAAGCCCATGCTATCTCTGAGTGTATTAAGGGCTTTGCTCACGTTATGTTGTAATTACTTATCACTAACAAATAGCTTGTTAGGTACCATTTGCCTGATGAGGACATGCAGAACCAGAAAGTAAGACATTAGAAACAGACAAATGAGTTGGAATGTAGGCCTAACTCAAAAACCCGTGCTTGTCACCTAAATCTCCCACAGATAGAGCCCCAGGCATTTAGCAAGATCTCTTGCTCCTAAAAGCTGACTCCATGTGCCTTCTAAGCCTAGAGCTTCTTAAGTATTGCAATTACCAGGAAGTAAGGGAGATCAGAACCTTCTATTCTCATTTCACATTCCTAAAGTTGACAAACTCAGATAGCAATTGAAATATATTTGAAATGTCAGATGCTTAAATTTGTTTTAGTGCAAGTTTGATGAAATAGGAACTTTAAACAATTATATGTATCTTTCAGGACAGAGAAAAGAAAAGAAAAAAGTATTTGCTTCAATGGCTTGCTAAAGGCTTCTCTTATCTTAAAAGACCCGGGTAATTGCCTCAATTTTCCACTTCACTTTTCATATCCAGATATGGCCTCATTTTTTTTTGAGAGTTTTTTTCTACCAACTAGTTCCACTATATTTGAAGTTTTCAATTGTATCAAGTAGAATGTAATAAGGTCTTTTTCTTAGGTATCTCTTGTAAAAGTATTTTAGAAGCTTATTAGAATCTGCATACTTGACTTGGCAGTGTTAGCAAATATTCACATCCCTTCAATGGCAGTAGCTTTGTGGGATGATAGAAACTGTGCAGTAAGTTAGGACTACAGTAAGTCATTTACATTAAACACCAGGTATAAATGTCATTCTTCTGTTTCACCTCCACCTGTAAAAGATAAAATGACATTGCATTTTGAACTAAACACTTCCCAACTGCGAGTTTAAAGTTTTAATGATCTAAAATTTTCTTACTCAAAATTTTTTATTCTTCTAGATTTTTAAGATTGAAAAATCAAAACAAGATATTTTAGAATCAATCTCTTCAGCAACTGAAATTGTTTTCTGTAACATTTTGCTTAAAAACAATTTCCATAGTAGAATCATCAACCAGAAAATCAGGACTGATATGGAGAATGCTATAGCCAGATGGGGACCACAGCTGGGTAGCAAAGTGTTTGGAGTATAAAGAAGAAATGGTCTGTAACTTTCATACTGGGGAAATTGGATGAGAAGTTCAAATTTATGATCTCAACTTTGTGATTGATCCAAAGGCAACTCTTGGCACTTGAGTCCTACTTCGTCTTCCTCGTGCAACTAGATTTCCTGACTTAGGGAAACCCAGCTGGTAGATGGGAAAAGTTACAGTTACAGTCATGGTTCACATGTGCTACTAAGTATACCTAACTTCTAATGACTGTCTTAAATTACCTCAGCAGGTTCAGTACTTATAAATGTGCTTTTATGTGGAGATGATCTTAACATCTAGAAAATAATGAAAGACTATATTATATCCTTATATGAATAATATATTCAAATATTCACTTATATTTGATACCCACAGATTTTAGCTTATAGCACTCCAACACAGAGCCAAGAAAATAAGCCTTTTTCTCAGAGTCCAGAAGCAGTGAGTGAACCTTTGTACAATTGGTGAAAAGTACTCCTGTATCTTTTTCTCATTATTCAAAAAGTCATAAGCAAGATTTGAAAATGTAATGTAGGTGACGGTGAGCAGAGCAGTTTGTGTCCTGCCTTCAGGGGTAGTAACTGGTTTTTGGTGAGTCCTGAAGCTCACCAGTGAGAAGGCAGTGATTAAATAACTACTCCTCATCTTCTAAATGCAAAACTGAGGTCTTATTCAGGAAAGCGGATGAGGAAGTTGTGGGTCTGTCTTGCCCTCTCAATTCTTTGGCATTGTTGTCTATCCATCAATCCATTCATTCAATCATTGGACAATTGAGTTCTTGTTTTATTCCAGGCATAGTGTTACTTGCTGGGGACAAAACAGTGAACAAGATTGAACAAGTTCTGTTCTCCATGGAGTAAAATGGACAGTTGCAATAAAGTATGCCAAGCCCATGGGAAAATGATGTAAAGTGATGAGGGTGGTTGTAGCGAGAGCACCTAATTCAGATGTGGGATGGGGTAGGGGGTTATGAGGCTTCCCTGAGCAAGTGATGTTCATCCTGAGACATGTAGAGTTCGCCAGGAAAAGGGAGATGTGCTCATCAAGATGGGATTTTGCCTTCCTTCACATATTTTTCTAAAACATGAGATGCAGAGAAAAGAAGAATGCTCCAGAAGAACCATCCTCTGAGAGGGTTAGCTTATCTCCACCAGGAGATAAGCTGCCACCCAAGGACATTTATTTTTATGTGGATATGAACATTGGGACTTACCAGTTGAATCCACACAGACTTACTGCTAAGTTTAGAGCTATCTTTAATTGTGACTATTTCTACTGGTGGATATTCAACTAATCCATCTTTGTCTGGATTGACTCAGTGAGAATTGAACTGAGAGTGGTGTCGGCAAAGGATGATGTCACCTTAATTATTAGCCTTGTGTTCGGGACAGTAAGAATTTATTCATTCTGATCTGCAAGGTCCTGAAGTCACTGAAAAGTCAGAGCTTCTAAAAGTTTAATGGAATCCTTAGAATAGAATGTTCAAGTTTCTTTGTACTTGTCATTGGTTGACACTTTTAAAATATGTTCTAAAGTGTTTAGGCTCAGTTGGATTTAGAAGTTTAGATGGAATCATAAATTCTGCAAATGTCTACTTTTTTATCTTTGCTTAAAAACTCGATAAAAAGTATTACATAGTAAAGAAACCAGCATGAAAAGCAGATTATCTTATATTTTTGAATTTGTAATTTTCTATCACCTAAAAAACTGTGTGAATTCCTATTTTATATTTGTATTCACTTATTCAGGTTTTCCATTACATTAGGTGAGAGACTACATTCAGTAAGTTCCAATCTTCTGCTAAAACAAGCTGAACAACTCACAGAACTTTCTGGATTGAATATCTCATCAGCTTTTCAGTCACACAAAAGGAAAGGAAACAAGTGCTTATTGAAATTGTTCATCATGAAAAAATAATTGCTTAAACGTCCCATAGCAAAATCCTAGAAATATTGTTGAATATGTTGTGAGTAATGGTAGATGTTAAAACTAGGGCCAAAATTTAACCTGCTTTCTCAGTAATAGTTTATATAAAATGTTACTAAGTGGTTTCATGAAAAAATATATTTGCTTTGGTCCAACCTAAAAATATATATATTAAGCCCCCACTCTGCTCACAGCACTGCACCTTTCACTGTTGTTATTCCATCTTTCTGGGTCATTGAGAGCTTGACATCTTCAGGTGTGGTCATCTCTTCATTTGGTGTGGTGCTGGCATTTCTCTACCAGAATTTTATTTTTTTCTTATAACATTTCCCCCAGTTTTTTTTTAACATTCTATCAAAAAATATATAAAGTTATCACAGAAAATCAGGAAAATAAGTTACCTGTATTTGCATTATATAGTTATAACAATTGTTGTTACACTTTGCTGTTTTGTTCTCTTTTCACTTATATTTTTTTCTATCTCTAAATTAGAATTCAAATACATAGGTTAGGTAATCTGATTTGTAAATAATCTCTATATCCTGAGCATTTTCAGATTAATTGCATATAATTTTCAGATTTTTAGCTAAATAATGTTCACCATATGAATGAAGTTATTTAGGCTATCCTATATTGTTAGGCATCATATTAATGTAGAGACTAAGCAGCTGTCATAAAGAGAACTGAGCATTAGTTACTCAGATGTGATAGAAGTTTATTTCTTTCCCTTGATATAGCATAAAGATAAGCAGGAGGCCTGGCTCTGATGGGTAGCACTGCTCTGGAAAGTCACCTACAAATCCAGATTTCTTTTTTTTTCCTCTTCCATCTCCAAGGAGGTTGTCCTTTTCTGCGCGGTTGGAATCATTTCATGAGCACCATGTCCTTGTCTTTTATGTGATAGGCAAGCTGCTGCCTTATAAATATGTCATCTGATGAAACCTGGGACGGATAGTCGGGGTGGGTTACAAGATGAAGAAGGAGAAATTGGAAAGTGCTGAGCAATTAATATTAGCCATGGTATCTAAAAGATATTTCCCCCAATGTTTTATTATGAATATCATATAGAATTCCTTTTACATGTACAGGTTTGATAACTGACTTGAGATAAATATGCAATATTAGGTAAAAATGTAGTATACTTTTATATTGTATTATCTATATTCTCTAATTGCTTTTCAGAAAGGTTCCATGCTAATTATTATGGTTTACTTTAATCTCTGCTAATTCTTTAGGTGGTTTTTTTTTTTGTTTTTTGTTTTTCTGAGACAGAATCTTGCTCTGTCACCCAGACTGGAGTGCGGTGGTGCAATCTTGGCTCACTGCAAGCTCCGCCTCCCAGGTTCATGCCATTCTCCTGCCTCAGCCTCCTGGATTCTTTAGTTTAAAAATGACATTTTATCATGGTATCCATTTGCATTTCTTTCATTACTAGTATGTGAAAGTATTTTTCAGGATTATCAAACATGTATATGTATTTTGTGATTTGCCTATTGACATTCTTGACCATTTTTTCTAAATTTTTTTTTTTTTTTTTGCTGATTTGTCAAATTCGAATTACCCTTTGTCATACGTATAGCATATACTTTCTTAGTTTATAATTTTTCTTGTAATTATTTATGTGTTTTAAAACATACTTTTTGTAATAGTTGGATTGTTTCTATTTTCCTTGATGCCATGTTTTGCTTTCTTTTTTGCTTAGTAGGACTTATGCAAATGAATTGAAATAAATAATTGTCATTTTTCTTTTTGATTGTTATTTTGCTTTTTTTCTACAGTTATATTTTAACTTTCCATGTGACTGAGAACCAAAAAATATTTTTCTCTTTTTTTTCACTGAATTTTGTCAGCAATTTTTTATGGGTTGTTGAGTACATGCCAGGCATTCGTCTAAGTAGATTTCATAGACCTAAAACCTATGCTTTTAAATCCAGTATAGTCATTGATGAATTCTATCTTTTTCAAAATGTATGAAGTATCATTTTTCAAATGTATAAATCCTTGTACAATTGTCTCTTGGATTCCCAGGAGATTGGTTCCAGGACCTCCTCCAGGTATACCAAAATCCGTGCATAGTCAAGTCCCTCAGTTGGCCCTGTGGAACCCACATATGTACATACAAAAAGTCAACCCTCCATATATGCAAGTCTTGCATTCCATGAGTACTATATTTTCTATCTGTTTGCTTGAAAAAAAATCCACGATAAGTAGACCTGTGCAATTCAAGCTCATGTTATTCAAGGATCAACTGAATATTTTAGACCTGATTTTGACTTTCTCTTCTCTCGCATTCTGTTATTTTTTACTCCAGTATCAGTTTTAATTAGGGTTAGGGGCAATATGTTATAGTTAATGCAAAAGCAAACAAAACTTAAGACTCAATGAAAAAATCTCACGTAATATCCTGGTATGCCTAGTGATAAAGGTAATATTATTTTGTTACATAATTCACAGGAAGCTGTTAGAAAGCAAGGCAAAATAAGAAAGTATGTTTTATTATTTTGTTTTAAGTACATTTCAGTACTCAAATATTAGAATAGCCTCTTAAAAACTGAAATAATTAGGTTTTGCAATGTACTTTGCCCCATCTTCAAAATATGACAGTACCCCAGCTAATGAGGTATAACAAAAAAATTAATGTGATTGTCGAATGAAGTATTTAAGTTAGGGTTGGTATAGTTAGGTGTGGCACAGTGAAAGGCACTCAGCCTGGAGTGTCAAAAGGATTAAATTTATTACATCCAGATCCCAGAGAAGAGGGCAACATGCCTCACAGGGCCAACCAGAAATAGGGAGGTGTCCAGTACAGGTGCACTCAATTACTAGGTAGAGAGCAAGAGGGAGAGACTGATGGGCTGAAGCCTAATTTATTGGGGTCCAGGGCATTACCCGGGTAAGTTTCTGGCAACAGGCTTGAACGGGTTAACCTGAAGTCTTAATCTGAGGCTAAATACAGAACCTAGGGTATTACATTACCAGGTTTAAGGCAAAAAGTAAAGTGGTCAAGAAGTTCAGGGTATGGGGCCTTGTCTATCTAGAACAGAAAAATGGGAAGTGGATAGAATACTGCCTCTAAATGAAGGTCTAAGAAAACAAGACAGGGACAGGACAATGAGATAGAAGCCAAAGCAGTATTAATATGAATCATAATCAGAATGATGACAATAATAGTTTGTGAGCAGTAATCTCAGTAATTGGGACAACTGCTATTGCTCACAGCTATTCTTGTCTGCTTTCATTGTCAAATATTTTTATACTGTTGAGTTGCTACATGAGTAAGTTTTGATGCATTACATATATGTGTTATTAAATATTTACCCTCATTAGTTGGTAACTATGGTTTTCTTCTAGTGCTTTGTGTAGTTTTTGTTTTCAATGTTTTTAGACTATATACATATACTACATAGACTGCCTGTTTATTAATACATACTTGCCTGTTAAAAATTAAGGCTTGGTACATAATTTTAATACCATAATTATACTTGTTGCCAAGGTATTTGAGTGCATCTCTTATTTGTCCAAGCATTTCTTTTTGTTGTCAATTTTACCTACTATCATCAGTGACTGTATTCTGTGTTTCTATACTACACTGCAGTCATTTTCAACCAAACACTGCAAAGTCTAAAGATCTCAAAGAAATGAACTACTAGCAGTTAGTCTGAGATACATAATCTTGGATAGATAGACATCATGTGACTCTTCTTGCTGCCACATTTGTATCTACACGTTAGTTAGGATAGATTTTCTGATGGTTAATTCTCTAGCTTTCAAAATATTAGTAATTTAAAGGCAATAATTTTTATAACCTAAACCATATCAATTAGATCTGAACCATAGACCTATCAATGGAACCCATTTCTCTGTTTGGTGGTATGTGAGTAATGCAACTGAATCATATTTATGTCTCACTGTATACCATCATTGTGTCATGTATTTGCCATTTTGAATGATATGCCAGGAAATGTTTTCTATTCACTCATTACATTTAAAAACCTTTTTAAAAAATTGTGATTTGCCATTAGCAATTACAGGTGACTATGGAAAAACCAGATCCCAAATCACACAATCTTAACACAGAGTTTCAATTTTGTATCAGGTCATCACAGTAATCCTGTGAAAAAGTGGAAATCCATCATAATGTTTTGTAATTTGAAGACACTGGGAGGGTCAGAGATGCTAAGTCACAGCCAATGTGGCACTGCTGTCCATATCAAACACGTTCTTGAATTCTAGTCTCTGATTGTAAGTTCAGGATTCTTTTCAGTGTATATAATAAAAAGATAAAAATTAAAAATAAAAACTTTATTATAGGTTGTTGACTTACTTAATCTTACAGAGTATTATTTATCAAAAATACTCATTTGAATTGATAACATTTCATAACTATATGCTTTACTTAGTGAATGAAATTGGTTACAATAAAATATGAAAATATGTTCATTTTGTATTGAACATTGGCATGCCTTCAGGGTTTGTTTTACTTTTACTCTGCTTTTGAGTTTATAATTTTAATCTGTTACAAGTAAAACATATTTGTCTAATCATTTTTGTTGATTATGTTAAATTCTTTTATTTAAAATTACTAACTTAGTGATTATAAATTTAAGATGGGTTCATATGGAGAATTTGGAAGTACATTAAAAAAAATAAGTAATAGGTCATCCCACCATCGGGAGATGACAAATATTGATGGGTGTGTTTGTGTGTGTGTGTGTGTGTATACACACATATATTCACTCATCCTTACAGGAAAATTTATATAAATGGTTTTTTTCAAAGAATAAAATTGAGAGTGTACTCTTTATTTAGATTATCCTCTTATGTAGTATGTTAACTCTATTTCCCATATTCTTTGATATCATGATTTTAAAATTTGTATTATATCAATTTAAACAAACCATATCCCATTCCTTCACCTCTATTTTCATTGACTTGCTCTACCTTCTTCCTATTTCTGTAGTAGTGTGGGAATTATGCACTTTATTTTTATTTCTGTGTTGGGATTTCCTTAATGTTGTTTTTGTGATTATTTTTCCTAAGCATGTAAGAAACACCTTCTTCTAAAAATTATTATCTACAATTATTACTACAATAGGAGAGAAAAAGTAACCTTTAATAAAGGAAAGTTTTGGTTAATACTAGAGACTTTATCTCACTAAATGAAATAAAGTGTTGATAATAATAAAAATAGGTCTTTTAAGTCCACAGGCGTCAGTGAGAAATACTGTGGTGGAATAACTTTAGAAGACAGATTGCCAAAGAACGGGCCCTGCTGCTGAATAAAATGTGGTGATCCTATGTAAGGTTTAAGCCTGGGGCATGCAGTAGAACACCTATGATGCTTCAAGGATGTTTTGAGAACAGACCTCATCTTGTGGCTTCCCAGAAATAAGTATGGGAAGCTTATTTGGGATAGCCAAAAATCATGGTCTAAGAACATTGCTAATACTACACTCACCACCCTCCAAATCTCATAATGAAGAATTTAGGTCCATGAGAATTTCTGGCCAGGTGTCTGAAGATGGGAGATTAGGTGGTACTGCTTCTCCCATCTATTCTGGCCATATACAATAGATAAGACTTTGTCCTTCTTCAAGTATTTGGCCTTGAATGTGTAGTTCAATTGTCTTTCATGAGTTAGTTAAGAAAGATTGTGAGAACATTTTTCTTTTGGCTTGTAACTCCCTAACAACTTCCAAGTCCAGAAAACCCTCTTGATCATCTTTAAATTAATAACTATTTGAATTTAAATCAAGAATAAAGAAAAAGAAATACATTGGTGTCTCTATTATAAGATGGTAAATTGAGAAAGTTTTTCCATCTTTTCTTCCTGGAGGAGAATATGGGATAGGATAAACTCCAGATATTGTTTAGAATAATCTGCAGCTTTCAAAGTAGGCTATTACTGTTGACTTATTTCATTCTAGATTATTACTATTTAGTAACGTTTCATACATTATTTTGATATTTGTATATAATTTTTTGCCCTGTTGTGAGCAATTATTTTCACCTGGGATAGAAGTCTCTTTCATTAATTTCTCAGATGTGATTTTGTTTTCTGATTTCTTCCCTCTCTGATCTCACTTATGCTAGATCTTGCTATAATTGCTCAAAATTTCTGGCCTATAGATAGCACTCTTACCTGGTTTCCAGGGCCAGTGTAACATTTTCCCCATCTTTAGTTTCTGATATTAATTTCAATAGGAATTGGGGATGGAGAAGCTCAAAAATATGGATTCAATTTACTCTAATGAACCAGGCCCTGAAAACATGACTTTATTCTCAGTACCCTTTTCTGATGTAAGAGTAGATCCTAATCTATTTACATTTAATATTATTTCTATTTTTATACATTTAATTTGTTTCTGAATTTTGCTTTAATTAATAATTTAAACAAGTTAATTTGTATCTAAACTTTATATCTCAAAAGTTTTCTCTGTTTTGTATTTATTTCCTCTTAACTCTAGGAAACTCAATAATATGCCATTTTGAGACAGCTTATAAAGTGACGCAAAAAAAATGGAAGATAAAGGGAGAATAATGCGGCCGGGCGCGGTGGCTCAAGCCTGTAATCCCAGCACTTTGGGAGGCCGAGACGGGCGGATCACGAGGTCAGGAGATCGAGACCATCCTGGCTAACATGGTGAAACCCCGTCTCTACTAAAAATACAAAAAACTAGCCGGGCGACGTGGCGGGCGCCTGTAGTCCCAGCTACTGGGAGGCCGAGGCAGGAGAATGGCGTGAACCCGGGAGGCGGAGCTTGCAGTGAGCTGAGATCCGGCCACTGTACTCCAGCCTGGGCGACAGAGCAAGACTCCATCTCAAAAAAAAAAAAAAAGGAAGAATAATGGTGGCTAGTTTTAGGTCAGAAAACTAATCTGTTGGAAGTGTCCTTGTCTCCTGCTCTCCTGCCTCTGCATAATTCAAACTGAGAACTGTGGAGAAGGACTTATTTTAAAAAGGTGTAAATTTCAATAAGACATTTGTATTTCTGAATGCCTATAGTGTGTATCATTTCAGAAACTTATAAGAATCAAATCTTTAGCTTATAAAGGAGACATGTTGTGAGTTAAATAATATTTATTAAATATTTATTACAAGCCAAACTGTATTCCTAATAGTAGTAAGACGGGAAATAAAATAGATAAGACAAAATTATTGTTCTTGGGCCTATAGTGGTTTCATGGAAAAGCAAAGACATGCAGTTTTGAAACTTTATAAGTATCAAAATGTGTTAGCCAAAATCTATCTGTACAATTTAAAAAATTAACAAATGAGTAAGAAGTATTGGTGACTGATTGAAATGGACACTGATCCAGTGTTTGAAGGTTGGGTTGTGGTCATCACTATACCAAATTAATGGATTCTGGGATGGCTTTGTACAGCCTCTTTTATTCTTATTATATTTACTTTCAATTACTCAAGTAACAGCTGCATATATATTCACAAAATTCAAAAAATAAAGACATATTTAGAATAAAATGGATAGGTTTTTGTTTTCTCATTTCCCTCTCTGGAAGTAACCACTTTGTATATACTTCAAAAATATTTATATACATAGAAATATGTGGCTATATTTTGTGTTTTTTAGTAATTCTGGAAATTGAACCACATTGTATGTTTTGTTCTGCAAGCACCTTTTTCTTAACTTAATCTGGAGGGTCTTTCATGTCAGTAACTATAGATCTATGCTAACATTTTAACTGCAAATTACAATTTTATGAGCTAAACAAATGAGTGTCATTGGAAAAGTTGGTTACTCAGCAGTATAGAAAGAGACCATCTGACAATAATTGGGATTTTGCAAGACTCTTAGCCTCAATTTATCATCTTCTAATTTGATGTCTTACACACATTTTTATGTGTGTGTGTATATATACACGTATATATGTATACATTATACACACACAAGCATATCATATATATGATTCTATCTTGTTTAATAGCACTTTTTAAATAACTAGGTGTTAAGTAGACTGGCAGGGATTAGAGTTGGAAGGAAGAATAAATCATTCCTGTCTTATGTGGTTCATTTTCCTACATACATTGCAAAAAGACTGATGAAAGTGAAATTAGGGCCCCCAAAATTGACCTGGGCCGTATTTCATGGCTTAATATTATCCCTGCCACAAACTGTATATCTGTAAGAGTCTATGTGGTCCTAAGTGAGGCAGAGACAGGAGTTTGTGGAGTACACACAGCTGTTAGAGAGTGTTAGAAGATTTTGTACCTGCTGGTAGCAATTTTGATCTTTTATCCTCTGCCTACTTTTTAAAGTGTTTTTTGTTTGTTTGTTTGTTTGTTTTTACTTCTTCCTTCCACTCTCAAGCTTTCTCACTTAACCCCCAAAACAGCTTGATTCACAGTTGTTTCTGTCCACCTAATCCTACCCCAAATGGAATAGACGAGCCTGACTGACAAGTGAGTTTTACTTGTGTCTTCAGCATCAGCTAATAACCCTTAGGGTATTTTGCAATCAAATTTTAGTCATATTGGTGTGTTGGAACCTAGGTACTCTGAAAAGAGATCTATAAAGGAACCAGACATGCTTTATTACCTGGAAAGTATTCCAGGGAATACTAATGGTGGAAGGTAATGCACTGAGTCAGAAAAGGAGGGTTTTCCCCAAACTTTGGTACCCAGTGGTTCCTTTAAAGTTGAAGATGTGCTCCGCAGAGAGGTAATAAAGTCGGCTCTCAAGGACTGATACTTTTCTATTTCCAAACTTCTTTCCTCAGGGTATCATAATCAAAAGCAGAGGCCTGCCTTCCTGGTCTTCACATTTTTCCTTTTATGGAAAACATTCAGCACTTTCTTGATGGCTTCATAAGCAAACAGTTCTTGAGCCATGACCTGAAGGATTTAGCTGGATGAAATTTTAAAATTAATGAATATTCAACTCTCTTATTCAAGGTTTACAAGAAGAGTGAAAGAAAAAAATTAGGGGGAATATTCATATCACTATAGACACCTGGCGGTACTGAGTGAGGGCTGGAAAAGAGTCAATGACAGCCAGAAGTCCAGTGAAAGAATGTGGGCGCCTGCATCTTCCTCATAACCACATTAAGGAGTGTGGATTCATCTGCTGTGATGGTTCATCTTTTCCCACCACTCAATTTCTCTCCTCTCATCTGCATCTTAATTACAGGTTACATGTTTCTTAAGAGTTTTCTTTTGTTGCTTAGAGATGTGTGTCATGTCTAAGCACTGAGGGTTAAGCACATGTTACTCTTGCCATCTGAAACTGACCCTGGCATGGGCAGTATTGAGATTGGAGGGCTAATTTCCACCCCTAGTAACCTTCCGCTGAGGCCTACCTGGCTGCTGGTGTTTTGTCTTACCATCCAACAGTCTCCACCATTTCCACAGTTGTGAGATGACTCAACTTCTTGGAATAGTTTGCTAGTCAAGAGCCAACCTTACCCCTCTATGGGTATCTAGTGGTGAAAGTGGATGACGGTTACTCTCAACTCATCATCCTGAGAACCAATGACTGTGCCAAGCATTAGAAGTGCACTCACAAGAATTTAAAATATTCAGAAATTTACTAACAAGAAGTTGATCCTTCTTTACACCTGAATAGGGGATGGCTAAGAAGAAATAAGAAAGGCATCGAAGGTGAAAATGACAGGAAAAGGAAGGTTTTAGAGAAGAGTAATTTCTTCTTTTATCCACTACTTTGAGAAAAATCATAAAAACAGAAATTTCCTTTTGAGGATAGAAACTGCTAATTGTACCAGAATCTCAGCATTCATGATTTTAAATATGTCTGAAATTCTGTTATGCTTTTTACTTTTAAGAGAAGGAAGACACAGACACTTTAATACCTTAATTCTGAAGAAAATCAAACGGTTCTGGAAACAAATTTGGATTTTTGCAGTTGAAGAATTAAATCAAGTGAAATCCCTTCATCCCTAGCATCATTTCCTATACTTTTCTGGAATTTACTAGTATTTGCAACTATAGGCTTTGTTCCCATCTTTAGTTTCAGAGCCAGTCCTCTTTGAAGAATGAAGCTTTTCTTTCTGCCTTCCACTGTGGTGGGAGGGGTGCATTAAGTCCCCTTTCCAAGTATACTGCCCTGAGAGTGAGAGTCATGAGGCTCACCAAAGAGAAACCTGAGAGTCATTAAGGCAGAATCCCAGTATTTCTCACTGTCCTGCAATGACCCAGTTCTGATCATAGGATTCTATAGCATCAAGGTACTTTATTGACTAGCCTCCATAGAACTTTTCTTCTTTCCCATACCTGTCCTGAGTTCCTCTGTAAAGATTGTAGTCTTCAGAGTTTCCCTATTGCTTTAGCCTGGCTTTACTTTGCTCTTAACAGAGCCCCTTTTGGCGAATGATCTAGACACTTCCCATAACTCAGCTACCTGTCTGGTTTTCTGAAGTTTAGTCATTTCCTCTGTTGCAGACATTGAGCCTGGTCCAACTTCTGAGACCCCTTGCAATATTATATTATACTAGAGGTTGCAAACTCACATAGAGACCTCTGGATGGAGAGGGCTGGGTAAAAACCAAGGTGGACTGGAAAGAGCATATTTCATTTAAACGAGGTAGTCACAAGCCATATCTAGCTGATAGCTGCAATTTCAAGAGAAAAAAATGATCTGAATTTTGGTGTGAAATTTCCTGATTTGAAAATGTTTGTGGCCAGGCACAGCAGCTCACTCCTGTAATCCCAGCACTTTGGGAGACCAAGGCAGGTGGATCAGGTGGATTGCTTGAGCCCAGGAGTTCGAGACCAGCTGCAGCAACATGGTGAAACCCCATATCTACAAAAAAATACAAAAATTAGGAGGGTATGGTGGGGCATGCCTGTAGTCCCAGCTACTTAGGAGGTTGAGGTAGGAGGATTGCTTGGGCCTGGAAAGAGGAGGTTGCAGTGAGCGATGATTATACCCCTGCACTCCAGCCTGGGCAATAGAGTGAGACACTGTCTCAAAATATATATACATATTCACAACTAATTCTTTTTTTTTTTGAAATAACACATGTGCTGAATAAATTCCTTCTGTAGCCTGACCTATGACACCTGACCTATGACTGTATATGTGCGATTTCTATTTCAGACCATGTTCTTAAACGCTGGAATAACCTATGTGTCTGTGCTTTTGTCTAGGTGGATAAACCTGTGCTGTCAGTCTGTAACCCCAGGAAATCGCCTCACTATCTTTTTTTAGCCAAATAGATAGTTGGTCTCCAGGAACACCCTGCTTCCCCTGTATTTTCCATCTTGTGTGTTGGGTAACAACGTATTTCCCAAGGAGCATTTCCTTCGCAAACATGATTTTTCCGGCCCAGGAAATTATTATTAAACAACTCTAGCTTACTAAGTACTGTGATGTTGCTTTAAGATATAAATATCAAATATCTATGACACATTGCCTTTGTTCTCTACCTTGCATGGGGGACACAACCTAAAGTGACCCTCCAATAAGTAATATCTTTGCATAATCTGCTCCCCTTGAGAACAGGCAAAACCTATGACTGACTTGCTGCTAAGCAGTAGAAGATAGCAAAGGTGATGGGATGTCAGTTTCTTGATTAGATTGAGTTAAATGGCAGAGGTGGCGGGGAAGGGGGGTTATCACACCCATGATTGCATTATGTTATAGAAGCGGCCCTTTGAGCAGACTGGAAAAGAAGATCTCCTACTGGCTTTGAAGAAACAAACCATCATCCTGTGAACTTTCTTTTTCTTTT
>NW_012119154.1:1436282-1450235 GCF_000951035.1 Colobus angolensis palliatus
CCAGGATAGTCTCGATCTCCTGACCTCGTGATCCGCCCGTCTCGGCCTCCCAAAGTGCTGGGATTACAGGCTTGAGCCACCGCGCCCGGCCCATCCTGTGAACTTTCTACACCAAGAGCCATGTAGCAAGAAAATGTGGGCAACCTTTAAGATTCCTAGTAAGAAGTTGAAGGCCCTAGTCATTCAACTGCAAGGAAATAAATTCTTCCAAAAACTTGAATGAGCCTCAAAGTAGATTTTTTTCTGAGGTAAGCCTTCAAATGAGACTACAACCCTGGTCAATACTTTGAGTACCACCTATGAGAACTTGAGCCAGAGGAACCACCAAGCTGTACCTGGACTCCTGTCCCATGAAAGCTCTGAGATAATAAGTGTGTGTGGTTTTAAAGCATTAAATATGTGGTAATTTGTTATGCAGCAATAGAAAATACAAGCGGTTTAGAGCCTACCATGGAAAATGCAATAGCCCATATGACACATAAAACAAGATGGAGAGATATTTACTTGAATTCATTTTAGGGAAAATACTCGTTTGGGGAAAAAAAAAAAAAGAGGTAGAGACACTTTGTTGACTGAGCCCCAGGGCTGCCCCCAAGGCTACTGCACAACCAAAAGATGATGGTGTTTTTTATCAAGAGAAAGATATATGCTTATGGGTATTCCAGAGATCATCAAGATTTTGAGTGCTTCTCCCCTGGGCACATGCTTCCTTGAAGTCTGCATCTCCCTCTTGGTTTGCTCTGATCTGTATCTGTATACAGGGAAGATGGCTCTTTGAATCTGCTTTTTGCAAGATACCAATAATAGGAGGCACTGGAAGGAGATTGAAGAGGAAGGGTGATAGGGGAATGAGAAAAGTCAGGAGGTGGCATCTGAGGCAAGATACGCATTTCCTCCAAAGTTCCAGTTCCCAAGGAAATGGCCTTCTGTCGTTTCTAGAACTTCACTGTGACTTATGGTAGCCACTAATACATATATAGTTATAAGTAGCTGTACAATGTTAAACTTTTAAAGTTCAGTTCTTCAATCACACTACTCCCATATCACTAGAGGCTACCACATTAGATGGTGCAGATATAGATCATTTACATCATTAGAAAAAGTTTTATTGGACAGTACTGTGGTAAAGAGTAATCTGGTCCATGGGCTCTGCTAACACTCCCTCCTCTCTGCCGTTCTAGCCTAGTGGTCGGTGTGGCTGCTTGATGCTATTAATTGCTATGTTATCTCACTGTCCTCCCTGTTCTCAGCATTTCTATCACCTGTGTAACCAATTACTTGCATTAAGAGTCCCTGTGTCCTAAATAACCAACTGATTTCTTTCCTGGTCAAACTTTCATTGAGCCATCAGAAGAAGAAAGAATAGGATAATCAACACTCCCATAATAGCTAACTATATAACAAATTTCTCCCAAACTTAGAAGATTAAAACAACAATTTATTATTTCATAGTTTCTGTGACTCAAAAATCTGTGTAGCTTGACCGGGTGCAATGGCTCACGCCTATAATCCCAGCAGTTCGGGAGGTCGAGACAGGCGGATCACCTGAGGTCAGGAGTTTGAGACCCAACTGGCCAACATGGTGAAACCCTGTCTCTACTAAAAATACAAAAAGTAGCCAGGCATGATGGCAGGTGTCTGTAATCCCAGCTACTTGGGAGGCTGAGACAGGAAAATCGCTTGAACCTGGGTGGTAGAGGTTGCAGTGAGCTGAAATTGTGGCACTGCACTCCAGCCTGGGTGACAGAGTGAGACTCTGTCTCAAAAAAAAAAAAAAAAAAAAAAAAATCTGTGTATCAAGGTGGATCTAGCTCAAGGTCTTTAATAACCCTGCAGTCAAGATTTTAGCAAGGGCTGCAGTCTTGTTTGAAGGCTCAACTGGAGGAAGATTTGCTCCCAAGATCACACATGTGGTTGTTGACAGGCTTCAGTTCCTCATTGGCTGTTGGCTGGAACTCTTTGCCATTTGGACTTCTCAGTTGATTGCGTGAGTGTTGTGTGGTATGGCACTGAACTGCCCCAGAACAAGTAATCAAAAAGGGAAAGAAGGAGCAGTAAAAGGGAGGCAGAGAGAGATTAAAAAAGAAACTGATAGTGAGAATATGTTTAAAGCGGAATATGTCATCTTTTATAATCTAGATTTAGAAGTAATACGCCATCATTTCGACTGCATTTTATTGACTATAGAGATCAATTCTGGTACAGTGCAGAGGACTACACAGAATGGGAAAGCCAGGAGACAGGAATCATTAGGGGCCATCCCGGAAACTACCTGCCAGAAGTGCTTTAGAGAGGTGACTGGGTTTGATGTAGAGAGAGATCGTTTAGCCTCTTCATGACTTAAATTGGGAAGGGAAGAAACCACACAGCAAATGGGTAAAAGGATGTCCTGGCATAGAGGAATTTTACGGGAAAACACTAACATTTCTATGATGCTATGTCACTTTTGAACTGTGTGCAGCATTCAGAAGACTATTTGATTACTGATTCCATTTAAATCTAGGACATGATAAAAAGTATAAAGATATTACAGAATTGTACCCTGGAAAATAATTTGAAATAATTAGCCCACTTAAAAATCAGGATTTGGAGCAAATGTCTTAACATTTAGAGGGAATTTTAAAAACATATATATGGCTAGTGCAAAGTTTATTATAAACTTTTGGGTAGGCCGGTTCAAAGTTCACATTCTTGCTTGAAAGTTTAGTAGTGGATGCTTGGTAAGCTTCAGGTTGCTCTTGGCTACATACAAGTTTTCTGCAAGGAAAGATTTTGAAAGCACAAATCTTTATCTGTCAGCTGACAGATTATGAAGTCAGGTGCCTGTGTGGATGAAAGGAGAGAGCACCTTCATTTCAACTCTAGCCTGTGGTAAGGAGCAGGGGTGGGCTGTTGAATGCCAGTTTGTTCTTTTCTGATGAATATAAACCTAAAGAAGAAAGTGGCATTGATACCCATGTGTTCAGTTGTAGCACACGCAGTCCTTGTCACTTCATGAATGAGAGACATCCCATCTTCTCCACAGTCAGTTATGTTTGTTTAGCTGAACACAGCCTGCCTGGAAAATGGCCCAGTTCAAAAAAATTGCCATTTTGAAGAAAAATTTACTATACACTACTCACAGTAAAGAAGGGAACTTCTAAAAAGCATTTTTGTCTTCTTGAAAGAAGAAAGTGACAGGGAATGAGAAAGAAAGGGAATTGAGGCTGAAGTAAGCCCAGGATGTAATTTTTGAAAACATAATGAACCTCAGTGAATAGCTTTTTTTAAAAAAAGAAAAAAATTAAAATGCATTTTTATGTTTGAAAGTTTCAAGCTGTAAAAATAAACCCTGGAAGTAGATTGCCTGGAGTAAGATTTAATTAAACACTGTACAGTAAATTAGCATAATTTAATGAGGATCAGCTTTAGTTCCTAGAAACTACAACAGGTAGAAATTTTCATTTTGTAATATATTGTAAAAATCTGCTATCTCATATCCAAACTGTAGTTTTAGAAAATAAAAACTAAACAAAGTATTACCAAGAAGAAGGCAATTTATTAGGGAGATCATGTATTGCTGCTAGGATTTGAGGAGGGTCTTACTTCAAATACTAAAAGAAGAATGTTTTTTGTAAAGCAAAATATATTGAAAGATGAGTTGAATTTTTGAACCTGAAGCAGAGGGGTTATCTAGTATTATATTAATACTTCCCTAGGCCGTGGCTTAACTAGAATTTCAAGGAGAGCTCTTCCTTTTTTCCTCCTTCGCTTTATCCCTTTTTCTCGTCTTCATTTATTTTTTCTTGATCTCTTTCTAAACGGAAAGACTACTGTACATCATAGCTGAGAGGTAAAGGAAGACAACCAATCATACATACAAAAAACCTTCCTGGAACATAGCTACATTGTTGTTGTTTTACCCCTGCCTATAATTCACCAAGCACATGTCCTCAGTATTACACAATATGCATCATTTGTTTTGCCTAAGGAATTGCCTGTACTCAAGAGTCACAGTAGAATAGATATATTCACTGGAAAAAAAAAAGTTCTCAGACAACTAGGATTCAAAGAAACCTCTCTGATGAGAATTTTAAAAAGTGAAATGAGAGAATTCAAATCACTTTACAGAGGGAGCAATCTGATAGAATTGCTAGACGATAAATTTGGGAAATTACAAGTGGGTCTTTATTGTGGGTGCATTCTTAGTACCAAGAAGGATGCCTGAAACATAGTTGAGCCTCACTAAATGTGTGTTGAATAAAATTATGGATGATGCTTTTCACCATGTGTATGTGGTTTACATGAGTAAAAATTAATGCATCCTCATATGTCTTCCCTTAGTTGTAATAAATTTTAGAAGTAGAGATTTGTCTTTCTGACTCCAAAGATTAAATTCCTGGAAATCCCATAGTGGGAAAAGTAACGGTTGAGAAACTTCAAATTGAAAAGAAATCAAGGATGTGAGAGATTTATATGCAGAAACTGTAATGATGAGACAAATTGAAGACACAAATGGGAAAATATTCCATGTTCATGGATGGGAAAAATTAATACTACTAAAATGTCCATGCTTCCCAAAGCAGTATACAGATTTAACACAATCTCTATCAAAATTCCAATGACATTCTTTACTGAAATAGAAAAAAAAATGCAAAAGTGTGTATGGAACCAGAAAAAGACTCACAATTTCCAGAGCAATACTTAAAAAATGAAACAACAATAACAACAACAGTAAAACAAAGTTGGAGGCATCGTGCTTTCAGATTTAAAGTTATACTACAAAGCTATAGTAATAAAAACAGCATAATACTGGCATAGAAACAGAAACACCAACCAGTAGAACAGAATGAAATCCCAGAAATAAGTCCAAACTTATGTGGTCAACTAATTTTTTACAAGGACACCAAAGGGACACAAAAACAATAAATGGTGCTAAGAAAACTGAATTTCCACCTGCAAAAGAATGAAATTGGACTCTTATACCAAATACCTAAATTTCAGATCTGAAACTGTAAAACTCCTAGAAAGAAATAGGGAAAACGATTCTTGATATCAGCCTGACAATGATTTTTTGGATATCACACCAAAAGTTCAGGCTCCAAAAATAAATATAAATAACTAGGACTACATCAAACAAAAAAGCTTCTGCGTAGCAAAGGAAACAACCAATAAAATGAAAAAGCAGTTTACAGACTTGGAAATCATAACTGTAATCCACATATCTGAAAGGCGTTAATATCTAAGAATGATAAAGAACTCTTACAACTCAATAGCAGAAAAATAACTATTAAAAAATGGACAAAAGACTCGGATATGTATCCTATTAAGTAAAACACGATTGACACAGAAGTCAAAGGAAATAGGATTTATTTGGGAAACGAAGAATCAGAACTCAGGTACACTGAGTAAGGACAGTCCTGAATAGTTTCCTGCAAAGGAAGCACAAGTGAGGTACTTTATGGGGGATTTCCATGAAAAGTTATTTTCAGAGGCAGTTCAATGGCTTGGCAGAAATCTTAAATTGTAAACTGTTCTGATTGGTTACTTAATATACTCTCCAGCTGAGAGACATTGAAGGCCAGAGGATACTGACTCTAGTTGTCATTCATCTATTACAAGATTGCCCCACCTGCAGCCTTGGGACCACATGTGGCCCAGGGCAGCTTTGAATGCGGACCAACACAAATTTTAAACTTTCTTGAAACATTAGGAGGTTTTCTACGATTTCTTTTTAAGCTCATTAGCTATCATTAAAGTATTTCATGTGTGGCCTGATACAATTCTTCCAATGCGGGCCAGCGAAACCAAAAGATTGGACATATGGTGTAGTGAACATCCCATGGTTTGACCTTTAGCAGGTGTTAGTTCAATCCTCCCACAATCTTGTGACTCCACTTAAAAGCATTAGCCTTAATTAGTTCATTTTCTTTCACACCCAAAAGAAGACGTAAGAATAGGCAACAGGTATATGAAAAGGTGCTCAACATTACTAATTAAGAAAATACAAGTGAAAGACACCATGATACATCACTTCACACCAGTAAAGATGACTATTAAAAAGACAAGAGCTAACAAAAGTTGACAAGAATGTGGAGAAAAAGGAATGCTAGTGCACTGTTGGGAAGGTATGTTGGTGCAGTCATTGTAGACAAGTGTATGGAGGCTCCTTAAAAAATTAAAACTACCTTATGACCCAGCAATCCCTGTTCTGGGTATATACCCAAAGGGGATGAAATCAGTACCTCAAAAAGATATCTGCACTCCATGTTTATTGCAGAATTATTCACAATAGACAAGATATGGAAACAACCTACATGCTCATGGATGGATGAATTAATGAAGAAATATTCAGCCTTTGAAAAAGGAGGTCCTGCCATTTGCCACAATATGACTGGACCTGGAGGATATTATTCTAAGTGAAATAAGCCAGACATGGAAAGAAAACTATTGTGTGACCTCACTTATATGTAGAATTTTTTAAAGAGGTCAAATACACATATATAATGAAACAGTGCTTACCATGGGCAGGGGAATGGGAGTAAGGAGAGGTAATGGGGAGATATAGGTCAAAGGGTACAAAATAGCAGATCTATAGGAGGAACAAATCTAGACATCTAATGTAGCATGAAAACTAAATAAAATTATATAGTATTAGAGATTTTTGTTAAATGGATTTTAGCTGTCCTTATCAGAAAAAAGTATGAGATGATATGTTAATCTGCTTTACTATTGTAACTATTTTAGTGTCTACATGTATATTCTAATATGTAAATCTCAAATATGCACAATATTTAGTTTTAAAAAAGGAATCAAGATTTTTTTCTTTTTTCTATTTTTTTTTTTGAGACGGAGTCTCGCTTTGTAGCCAGACTGGGGTGCAGTGATGTGACCTTGGCTCACTGCAACCTCCGCCTCCCGGGTTCAAGTGATTCTCCTGCCTCAGCCTCCCAAGTAGCTGGGACTACAGGCATGCACCACCATTCCCAGGTAATTTTTGTATTTTTGGTAGAGACGTGGTTTCATCATGTTGCCCAGGATAGTCTTGATCTCTTGACCTTGTGATCCACCTGCCTCGGCCTCCCAAAGTGCTGGGATTACAGGTGAGAGCCACTGCACCCAGCCAAAATGGGCACATTTTAAGGTGTTCTCTCCCCCTTATGTCTAAAATATCTCCTAAATATTGAATGCCTTTCGGATTTCTTTGGAAGTTTATAGCACAAAAGTTTTTGGCTGCCTCTTTCTGTGTCCCACCTGTAGCCTCTCCTTGGCTTTTAAGATGCAGAATAATGTAGTTTGTGAGATTTTCCTGATAAAAATTTATGCCAAATATACGCATCAGCAATGATTGTACATATCTCTGCTTTCCCCCTTCCAACAGGCATAAGGACTTAGTTCTCAGTCCTAGGTTTCACTTCACCGCATGCTGCTTTGTGCAGTAGATTAGCAAGCATTTTAGGGGACAGGCTAAGCAAAGTTTCCAAAAATAAGAGAAATCTAGGGACAATGAACTTCTCCAAAATTAAAAAAATCCTTAAAGCCCAAGAAGAAACTAATTTTGTCAAACATTATACCTAATATATAGAGTATAAAGTTGTTTTGGATTACACATATCATCAGTAGCTTATAAAATTCTTTGTCGTATCAGTCCCTAAAAGTATTAATATGACCCAGATTTAACCTCATCTTTCGTGTCTTTTCTCTTTGCAGATGTTATTAGCAAAATTTCTCCACTGATTCTGACTTTTGAGTTACCTCCTCCTTCCTCTGTAAACCCTACTTTTTTCTATTTTTTCTAGTTATCCCAAACTGGAGTAATTGGCAAATCACTTGCACTGGAACCCAAATTCTTGTGGGTTTGCTGAGAAAAGGTTATACAGAAGTAAAACCACATATACTTGAATTTTTGCATAAGGGGAACTCTAGGCTGGGAAAGATTGTGGTTTTGTAGGAAGATCACTCTTACCCTCAAAAAGCCAAGGGCATCTTTTCTTTAAAGGAGTTCCCACTTTGTTTATGTGGGAAATTGTCCAGGGCACAGCAAGTCTCTGGCAGGACTTTGCTGGCCTTTTGCTTTCTAACTGGCTGTTGTAAGCAAAAACAGCCCTCCAGAGTCTCTGTGTTTTGGTGACATGTGCAGCTGCAGTTTACAGGGGAGGAAAGGGGCAGGAAAGAAAAAGGAGGATATCCTAATTCCTTTTCTCACCTGATGTTCTAAAATGTTGAGATTGGGTCCTTACCGCCAGGGGTCATGAACCTAAATAAAGTACAGAGTAGCCAGAAGTGCTGGAATATCCATCCCATTTTCCTTAATTCAGTCTATAAAACAGAAGTATTCTGAAGTCTGTCCAGGGATTTTGATTCCCTGCAGTCTGAGCTCTACTGAGAGATGGTGGAGCTCCTTCCTCTCTGTGGTGTCTCCCCTATGAACCAGCAGCTGGCTCACAATGTGTGCTTTTACATCCCGTGGCCAAATCTCGGCTAACTACTTAAGGATACATTTTTGGGTTTTTGAGGTGGGAAACTTCACAACACATGAGTTAATTTTAAGGATCCTATGGGTGTAAAATATATTAGGATTTGAATTAGAATATAATGGAGGTTCAGAACTTGGACTCTGTAGTCTGACTACCTGGGTTTCACATTTCAGTACTTGCTAGCTGATGGACCATAGCTACATGTTTGTTTGTTTGTTTTTGAGACAGAGTCTCTGTCACCCAGGTTGGAGCACAGTGGTGCAGTCAAGGCTCACAGCAGCCTCAAACTCCCAGGCTCAAGCGATCATCCCCCAGCTCAGCAACCTGAGTAGCTGGGACTACGGGTGTGCACCACCACGTCAGGCTAATTTTTGTATTTTTTGTAGAAACAGGGTTTTACCATGTTGCCTAGGCTGGTCTTGAACTTTTGGGCTCAAGCAATTGGCCTGCCTCAGCCTTCCAAAGTACTGGGATTACAGGTGTGAGCCACCATGGCCAGTTTTTTTTTTTTTTTTTTTTTTTTTTAAACTTTCCAAGCCTCTATTTCCTCTTCTACAAAATGGTGATGATAATAGCAACTATCTCTTAGGTTTTTGTGAGGTTTGAACAGATGATTGTTGCAAAGCCCTGGGAATAGTGCTTGGCAATAATACACAGTAAATTTAAGTGCCATTGTCCTTGTGGTGGTTCATAATATTGTTGTTATCGTTATTATTATTATTGAGACGAAGTTTCGCTCTTGTTGACGAAGCTGGAGTGCAATGGTGCAATCTCGGTTCACTGTAGCCTCTGCCTCCTGGGTTCAAGCAGTTTTCCTACCTCAGTCTCTCCAGCAGCTGGGATTACAGGCACACGCCACCATACCTGGCCAATTTTTCGTATTTTTAGTACAGACAGGGTTTCGCCATGTTGGCCAGGCTTGTCTCATACTTCTGACCTCAGGTGATCCGCTCACCTCGGCCTCCCGCCAAATGCTGGGATACAGGCATGAACCCCTGTGCCTGGCCTGCTGTTATTATTATCGTTCTATTGGAGTAACATAGATTAGGTTGTCTGGAAGGAGAGACTGAGAGAGGAATTCTGGTGCAGGTATTTACTGAGGAATTACTCTAAAGTGAAACCTGTGAGGAGTGAGAGAATTAACATCGGACAAGGAAGAAACTAGGCAAAGATGTAGTTTTAGCAAGAGGCCTAACTTCAGCCTGATCCCATGGGGACATCTTGAGTAAGAATTACAGCAAAAGGGGCCCCACTGTGAGACAAGGTGACCAAAATTGTACCCCTGAAAAAATTACTCATTGGTTTCAGGTTGCCCCAAGTGCAGACAGCATAATTCTCAGCACCTTCTGAGGGGTGGGGGTGGCCTGGAAGTGGATCTGAGTAAATTAGCTAGAAATAGTAATTAATTAGGAACCAGCAGAAAAAGTCTATGGGTGCAACTCATTCATGTAAATATTCCCATTGAAATAATCATGTGCATGTGTGCCAGAAACCAGAGCACCAAAAGCACACAGGAAAAGCTGAAGGGAGAATCTTTTATAGATTTGATTTGGGCTCTTTGGATGGAGATTAAAGATAGGCAGTTTGGATTTTTATTAGTATTTAGAATTTGCAACTTAAGGCTCTTGAACAGCCTCACTGAATCAGAATTGGTGAATGGCTTCTGGGCCGGGAACTCTGGTTGAATGATTTATTTGCCTATATTCCCTTGCTTCTTGTTGCCGTTGCTCAGAAATCATGCACAGTGGGTTGTTTTAAGGTAGGGTAAGCATCATAGTTCCCAAAGTTTGAAACCTGCTATTTTGAGGCATGAGGCTGTGTGCTTTGCTTTGTTTGCTCTCTTTAGGAAACAAAAAAAAAAACTGGATAGTGAGGAGATCAGAACCTGTCACGATTCTTAAAGTGATTGGAATATAAAATAAAATTTTCAAGTCTTCTCCCTACCTACTGCTGTGGAACCTCCTTCCTCCTTCAATTTTGCAAACCATTCATTCAGAGACCCCTTCATTGAACACCATGCTGGGCTTAGTTCTTCCATTAAATTCCTTCCCTGTGTTGCTTAGAATTGAGGTAGAAAAAAATGTTTCCTTTGCCATATGAATGTTTGACTCAGTTGAGGAAAGCCCTTTAATTAATGCTTAAACTTTGCAATTAATGTGCTGTACTTAAAAGACCAGTTTAACCTTGGATTCCTGACTCTGGAATTAATGGAAACTTCTGAGTAAAATCTTTTTGAGCCCAAATCTTCCTTATCCATGTGTGGCTTGTCCACTTTGTCGGCCTTTATTTATTTAAATTCCAGGCTATCCCCACCCACTGCATCTTGACCACTGCTTTCCACTGGCAGTTGGTGACTATTCACAGTTTGCTAAGTCATTTTAACGTAAGTCCAAGCCATGATGAATGAAGAAAGGAAGTCAGATAAGATAGGAGGAAGCCTCAGTGTTTTCCTAAGCAAACATAAAGGGTATTTTTAAGTACATTATGTTGTAGAATATCTATGCCGTTGCGTCTTCCCTATTGGTACATGTTTTCAAGAGTTGGTTGTAGCAAAAGTAGACAAATAGGATTGTATCAAATTAAAAAGCTTTTATGCAGCAAAAAAAAAAAAAAAACAATAACAGAGGAGACAACCTATGAAATAGAAAGTATTTGCGAAGCAGACTTCTAAGATTAATATCCAATTAATTGTCGAATTATTGGGAATAGTCTAGAGGTGAAAACTCAGTGTTCATCGACAGATGAATGGATAAAGAAAATGTACATGGCCGGGCATGCACATGCGCGCGCGCACGCACACACACACACACACACATACACACACACGCAAACACTGGATTTCTATTCAGCCTTAAAAACAAAGGAAATCTTACCCTGTCATTTAGGACACCATGGAAGTAACTAGAAGACATTAGGCAAAATGAAACAAGCCAAGCACAAAAAGGCAAACACTGTATTATCTTACATGTGGAATCAAGAAAAAGTTGAAATCACAAGAGCAGACAGGATAATGGTGGTTGCCAGGGTCTGGGGAGTAGGGGAAATTGGGAAATGTTGAAACAATGAAACATTTTAAAAATTGGTTTTAAATGCTCTACTGGCCATTGTTGAGTTAATGATTCACAAAATATCATCAGAGAACTCCACACTTTAAAAAAACACACTATGTGGAAGCTTGTAGTACGTGTGATGTGTATGATTTTTTAAAAGAGCTTTTATAGTAGTTTTTGATTTGTGTAAAAGTTGCAAAGAAGTTTTCAATATACCCCATACTCAGTTACCCAATTATTAACATCTTACATTAATAGGGCATTTTTAAAATATTAATGAATTATTATTTTTAGATGATTATTATCTAAAGTGTATGTTTTATTAGGATTGTTTCCGATGTAATGCCCTCTTTTTTTGTCCCAGAATCCCTGTTTAGAAGACCACATTACATTTAGTTATCAGGTCTTCTTAGGTTTAGACTGTGGTAGTTTCTCAGACTTTCCTTGTTTTTGACGACCTTGACAGTTTTGAGGAGTGGTGGTAGATATTTTGTAGAAATCCCTTCAGCTGGGTTTTGTTTTATTTTTTGTTTTCGTGATTGAGGTTTTGGATTCTTGGTGGAAAGATCACAGAGGAAAAATGCATTCTCATCACATCGTATCAAGAGTATATGCTATCAATGTGACTTTTCACTGATAATGTTAAATTCAATCACCTGCCTGAGGTAGGTTCCCCACTGTAAAATTACTCTTCCTCTCTACCTCATACCTTTCCATACTATGCTCTTTAAAAGGAAGTTACTATGTGCAGCCAACATTTGAAGGTCTTGGGGAAAGGGCAAAATCCTTGCCCTTGCTCCACCACCTGGAAAGGGAGTAGCTATATAAATTACTTGGAATTCTTCTGCATGGATATTAGTCTGTTCTTTTCCGTTACTTATTCATTCATTCTGGTTTAGACTAATGGATATTTATACATTGAGCTATAACCCAGTATTGTATTATTTCATTTGTTGCTCAAGTTATTCCAGCTTTGGCCATTATGGCCACTTTTAGTTGTTCACTGCTGTGTTCCTTTGACATACCCCCATCATTTTGTTTTCTCAGCACTTCCTTACTCTCTGACACTACAGGGAACTACAGGCTTATTTTAGATATACCCTGCCATACAATCAGCCATTTCTTTAAGGAGCCCTGGTTCCTTTTATTGGAGAATGGTATTAGAAACTATGATCTGGGTCCTAGACGTTCTCGTTCCCGCCAGGATGTCATTTTTTAGGCCATTTCAGTCTACTGGGCTTGAGAAAAAAATACACACACACACTAGCATAAATACATGTATCTAGAATTATTTCTGTTAATCCATTTGTGTCTGTATGTAGCTAAATATGAGCATATATGGATGTCTGTAACTATAATTCAGTATTACATGGTTTATTTTAGCTTCTTCCCCTTGCTTGTCTGTAAATTCCCTTTCCAACAGTGAAAATCTTGGCTCCCACCATCCACCCCTACTGTTATGTTCAATCCAATATACATGTACAGTGGTTTCAGAATTGGTAACCTGTACTCCCATGAGAAACAACTTTACCAACTAGAGTATTGTTACTATGTGAAGTTCCTTTTAACCTCATAGTCTTCACTCATTTCCAAATGAGCACCTATTTTTCCCCCATTCCCTTCAGTGTGGTTGTCATACATTTGCTACATAATTAGTCTTTTTCACGGCCTGAATTCTATCTTGGACACCCAGATTTTTTTCTTTTTACCTTCTTGTAAAGATCTCAAATATTTTTGAGAATTACCTGATATTATCATCACAAAATTGAATATAGCAATGATGCAAGCAAATAAAAGTCATAACTTGACAAGTATTGAGAACAGAACACAGCTTATAGTAAAAAGCAAACAAACAAACAGAAGCAATTTCAAAGTCCCAGCTTTGCATGACTCCAAGTTAGCTGTGTCCTTCAACAAGTTACCAAAGTCCCCTAGGCTTTCAGTTTCTAATCTCTACAATTGGGTGCAATTTCTCTGGATTGTTATGAGGATTAAATCAGAAAAGCAATATGAGACTATAAATGGTATAATATATTTTAAAGTAGAAATATTAAATGAAATAGAGGCAAATTCCAAACTTCTGGCAAATAAAGTTTGGGTCAATAATATGGCTTTTTAAAATTATTATTATACTTTAAGTTCTAGGATACATGTGCACAGTGTGCAGGTTTGTTACATATGTAGACATGTGCCATGTTGGTGTGCTGCACTCATTAACTCGTCATTTACATTAGGTATATCTCCTAATGCTATCTCTCCCCCTCCCCGCACCGAACAACAGGCCCCAGTGTGTGATGTTCCCTTCCTGCATCCAAGTGTTCTCATTGTTCAATTCCCACCTATGAGTGAGAACATGGAGTGTTTGTTTTTTTTGTCCTTGCAATAGTTTGCTGAGAATGACGGTTTCCAGCTTCATCCATATCCCTACAAAGGACACAAACTCATCC